>NC_064217.1:2613437-2923336 GCF_023101765.2 Spodoptera frugiperda | reverse complement strand
ACTAAACGAGCAGACGGATCACCTCATGGTAAGCAATCGCCACCGCCCATAAACACTCGAAACACCAGAGGCATTACAAGTGCGTTGCTGGCCTTTTGGGGGTTAAAGGGTTGCTGGGTAATCGGGTTGGGAAGATCGGAAAACGGGTAATTGGTCCTCCGGTAACCTCACTCATACAACGAAACACAACGCAAGCGTTGTTTCACGTTGGTTTTCTCTAAGGCCGTAGTATCAATCCCGTAGATTCAGGCCATTCGTGCCAAAGCATGGCTCTCCCACACTAAGGCAGCTTGAACAAAAAGATACCACACTACGATTTTATCTTATTACATCTCGCAAAAGTTTGGTTTATACAACATACAATAATCACGTAACAAACTGAGGTATAGCCCGCGATAGCAGAAATCAATTCTTTGCTCTACATCGCTTACGTTCGCTGTTTCCCTGAACTAACCTACACTACGTGCCTCGTGTGATAACTAACTAATATGTTACAACTTATTTCTTATCTAGGTTATGTTAGTGTATTTTTAGTTGATGTTTCTTGAATATTATTGTTTTAAAGAGTTTTGGTTTTGAATTTCAGTATTAATAGTTTTAAAGACGAAACATAGTACAGGTGTCCATTCGAAGGGATTTATAGAACCTGTTTGAATAGGTACTACTTATATATTTCTGCCAGCGGCTTCGCCCGCCCTATCACTCAAGTCAGGTCAAACCCTTTCGGTATTCGAAAATTCATCAAAATCCCTACGGTAGTTTCAGCGTGATTGACGGACACACTTCCAAACATCCAAACAAACTTTCACATTTATAACATTAGTGTGTAATATGAAAGGATTTTGAATCCAGATTAATAATAATTCTCCCTTTTCACCGTCAAAGTTTTTCTATTATTAAAATTCATTTGAAGTAAAACTTCGGTAACTATTTTACAGTGTGACTCGTGGACTGCACTCGCAAGGCACAGCTTAAACTGACATCTAAACTCTTAGATTTCTTTACTGAGTTATTTATTAGACTCGACTACAAAGAACGCTCGAATCAGTGTTGCAAAAACTTTAATCTGAAACTACTAGGACTTTGTTTGTGCGACTGCACCTTTGTATTTATTTCCAAGATTTTTCGTCTTTCTCCTCATAATGGGATCGTTGTGTCGTGTCGTTTCAATTTCTTGATATTGCAAAAGATTGTTTGTTTTGTTTTCTGGAAATTGAATTTAAAGATTTAAGAGTTGTTGCTAGGAGTGCAATTGTCTTATCATCATCATCACTATACACGTCCTTTGCTCAACAAAGAAACCCTTGCTAGGGGGTTTGCTGCAAGACCCCTTTAAGTGTGGGAAAACCACGCTTAGCTAGCTTAAGTAATACCACGGCCTACGGAAAACCGACGTAAAACAACGCTTGCGTTGTATTTCGAGGTATGAGTGAGGTTACCGGAGGCTGAATAACCTTCTTTTCCAATCTTTTCATTCCCCGATTTCCTAACAGCCCTTAAATTCGTAACCCTAAAAGACCGGCAATATACATGGCCTCTGGTGTTTCGAGTGTCCATGACTGGTGGCAATTGCTTACCATCAAGTAATCTGTCTGCTCGTTACCGGTTTATACCATAAAAAAAGATTCCGTCACATGTCAATAGCTAGTTGCATCTTTAACAAAAATCTACTTACCTAAAAAAAAATAGTTCAAAACCAACCAAAAAACTCTATTTAATCTCCGCAAACCAGTAATTTGCTCTAACAAATGACACATTGCAAATAGTTCTCCTCCGTAACATAATTTCGATAGCGATCATTCATTTCTATTCGTCTTGACAGCCAAATAATCGCGGTAAGTTCCCTGACAAATGATCGTCAATTTATTTCGTCCCCAAAATTGTTTCAAATTAATGCAAGATCTAATGGAGGATTTTGGATACAGATAGTGTTTGTCCCGACCCTTGAACTTTGGATGTCGAACTACTAAATGAATTTTAGCTAAGCTTATAATTGAGAATGTCAGGATTATTGAGAGCAATGTGATTTTGGTGACAGAGTCAGTAATGTAAATTATGTTGTCGTCTACCAACGACAAAGTACCAATGTGACGTTTTTCGAGTTATATATACTTTCTAAGATTATTTACACACTATTGACAAACGGGGAATGAAAAAACATCGTGAGGAAACCTAAGCTTATAATTCATTTCTAATTATAAGTTTGAAATATGAATCCTAGGATCATTCTCGTTAACTCCTTCTTTTAAAGTGATATTTCTTTGGCTTCCTAAGACACAACAACACTCATTTTTGTTAAGATTGTGATTAATGTTATATCAGCTAAATTAATATGTTTGAGAAATTGTATGTTTGTGAACGCACCGACGACTTTGGCGAAAATCTTAGCACGTAGGCCAACTTTAAAAATAATAAGTATAAGCCCTAGCAATTAAAACCCCAATTACAGGCTAGTTCAACAAAAAACTAAAACGTTAAACGTTTTAAAAGATAGAAAATAAAAATCCTGACTACGTTAATAACTCGTAAATCTTGTTCCAGTGTTCGCGCCATTAAAAATCTGTCGAAGCAACGTAATGGCGTTGGGATGCAGTGAGCAATTACTGTCACTCACTTCACTGCACCCAGTCTCAGCGAAATTCGATATATCTATTCGTTCGAATTAGCTTCTAAGTAAGTCTTCTACAATTTTGTTATTGAAGATGTTTTCAGTTTCTTTTTACACTTGATCTGGTTCGGGACGCACCAATAAGACCTCGTTGTAATTTTCGATTGAATATTCAACGTTTATTGTTATTATCTTGACTTCTATTGTTTGTTTTCTGTTTTTGAATAAAAATCTTTATTTCATAAGTATGTAAGTCTCTTTTTAAGTGAATATTGGTTAATGTCTGTTTCTTTTTCAGATTGATAGGCTGTTAATATAGTCCTATAACACTCACAACTACCTGCAGCAGTTGCTCTAAGAATGAGTCCAAAAAGCCCTTTGTGATGTACGTGTTTGTGTGACACCTTGTCCCTATAAGTAGTGTAAGTTAGTATAAAATTACAGTACACAATTAACGTTATTCAATAACATCTCATCTTCTTCATCTTCATTTGCTCCCTAAGTCTCATCATTGCAGTGAGAAACATATGGACACAACATGTACATACATAAAACGCTGCAAGCTTTAATATAACGCCATTTTCTCCACAATTATTTAAATTTATCTAACTAACCGCTAGAGCATTGCCATAATGTTCTAGTATAATGTAATATATGTCTCAGTTTCATTGTTCCACCGAGGCTAACTTCAGCCTATCTTTGGACCTGGGTATTTACGGAGCCAATCATCAATGTTACTATTGGAACGTTTCCTATAGCCATTATCTCCGTAGCTAGTTATAATAATTGCATAATATTTACCGAGTTTATTGGCTACGGTCGGACTCCGATAACGTGCATAAAGTTGAATGGGTTATACCATTTACATAAACGATTGGAAAAACAGTATGATTGAGCTCGTTTAGTGTATTGGTGCTATATTTTTCCTTGATGCTTTTTCTAAATGTTTTCTTTCTTTTGTTTTGTTTTAAGGGTGTCTTGGTGGAGTTGTTACAAGTACGAATGCTAAATAATTTCAATATGCTTTGTAGTTGCAGCAGCCTTTAGAAAAACTTTTTTTTATTGGGGGAAAATCATCAGATTACTTCTGCCGCCTTGGGCAAGGCGAGAGGGAGTGTCAGACTCTTACTGACTAAAAACCAACCTGTACTCCTGCTTTTCGAGCCAGATCTCCTGTAAACCCGTGAAGTAGTCTGCAGCTCCGGGGCCTTTAGAAAACTTAAAGATGAATTAGCAAATTTACAAAATATAATTAAATTATTCAAATAGATTAATATTGGGCCACCAAGAAACAGGCTGTACCTAGTTTGGGGTCCACTGTCACCTCGATCGCATTTTTACTTATGTTAACATTCCTTAATTCCATGTTTGCATGTGATGTAACTTGTGTGTCAGATAAATAAATTTAATTAATATTAATTTAATTTAGATAAATTGAACAAAGTAACATTAAATTAGTGGTAAGACAAAAATATACTTCTAAAGCAAACTTTTGGAATAAAAATTATTCTCTTAGTTATTAGCCAAGGCTATTACAGAAAGTGAATAAATCGAAATCCACCATCGCGGAACAATATTTTATTTGCCGATGAAATTCGCGCAAAACTTCACAGCTTGCAAAAAATTGGATCAGCTGTTCATAAAAACCGGGGCCTTATTGGAAAAAAGTGTACAATAAATCAATCTAAAAAGTATACTCATTTGTTTCAGGGAGTATTGAAATTTCGCGAGCCAAACCGTATTGTTGTGAACTGGGCCTTTTGTTTGGAAAAGTTTTGATGGTCCTACTTTTTTTTTTACGTTTTTGAAATCTCGTTAAAACTATCCAGAGACCGATGAAGGACGTTTTGTATATACTTTTTTGTATTCAATAGATTGGTGTAAATACTGCGGTATTTTATTTTTTGAATTTTTGGAGAGGGAGTTGTCTGTCTGGTACCGTATCGGATTTTTTGTGTTTTTAGTTGTTATAAGTTTGTTTTTGCTTTCAGTCGTCAGCTACCAATCGCTTAAACTATACAGTTACCAACTTTTTATACAGTCATACTCTCTGTCTACTCTTTGTGACTTTGAACTACAGTCAGTTAGGTATACATAAAAATTAAATCAATCTATTTCTTAAATGTGATGTGAAATGAGACTGTTTTGTTTGAACAAACACATTCACGTTTATTTCTTAAGTAAGTACATTTCAATCATAACTTAATTATCTAGATAAATTATTTTTAATAAACAAACATTGTCATTTATAAGAAAAAAATGTACCTCATTTAAAAAACAAAAAACGTAATACATTTTTTTTTTTTTGTAAAACAATTATTGTCTAGTACCAAAGCACCTATTTAACTTTCGAATATGGCCCCACGTTTCCGAAAACGGACGTCCTGACTTTTCCAATTCACTATTGCAACTAATTAAAACTTTAGTTTAATCCGAGATTCCCATTATACTTTCAGAAACGGCGACGGGTTAACCTAGAACTGCGGGTGGGGTGATCTCATTGGCGACTTTTACACCGTAATGTAATTTTCTTATTGTCGAAGTTTGTTTTGATTGCCAATGTGGGTTTTCAATATAAGGTCCTTTGGAGATAATGTATTTGAGTATGCATAGCTTCAGTTCTTCAGTAGTGAGTGCACCAACTTAACAGAAGGCTTAGTACGAGTTTGTTTTACGTTTAACGATATCGAAACGCGAGCGAGCGCGCTCTGATTGGTCGGTGTGAATGAACCAACCAATCAAAGCATCGAACGCGCTCTCGTTTCGATTTCGTTAAACATTCTGATGGACTATTAAGGGTATTGCATCACAATGTTTCACATTTTTTGTTTAAAGATTCTTTTGTAACAATTCGGTGTATAAGACATTCTAAATCCAACATACTAAAGCGAAAACAGCAGGACTTAAATGGTTTTCTCTTTGTCAAGCCAATTTAGTAATGTGCTTATTTTCACCAGTCGACTTCTGATTGTAAATTCGGTTGTTAAAAGCATTTAGACTATTGTAACTATGGAATCCAGAAGTGTCTTTAATGACTTTAAACTATCGTGACAAAGACTTAACCTTACACTTGAAAATTGCATCTTATTCAGTTTAGTTAAAGCTGAAAATTGAAGAGCGGTTCGAAGAAAAGTTTTGAAATGTTTTCTTAGTTGCTAAGACAATTTTCTTTGAATATGGTAGCAAGAAGAATGAGAGAGCTCTTTTCAAGATGTGAAAGTAATATAGTCTGTGACTCAGTGAGTATTACGTTGCCTCGTTTTAATCAAGTTTCCTTCGGCTTTTATTAAAAACGAAATCTGTATGCAAATTTTGTGTCGCAAAAGAGTTCTGTTATGTTTTTGTAATTGATAATATTGTCATTATTATATCTTTTAGTCCCTGATAGGGTTGATAGAAATAGAAATAAACTTACATGTTTTACTATTCTATCATTAGTGATGTATTGGAATAATTCATTACTTCGTACTATGAAAACATGAGGTTAAAAAGCCCGTTCCCGTATCGTTTGTTATGTTATTAAGAAACCGTGTATTTGATATGTATACCACCTTTATGTTACAGGTTGTATTCGTATCATATACAGACATATCAAGCACCAAACTTAACTTCATACTCCTAAATATTTCTAGTTTATAATTTATACAGCGAATCGACATCGAAACTTCCTACTAGTATACTACAACTAAAACTAGTGTATCAATAGAATCTTGTTAGCAAATAAATCTTTAAAAACTTTTACAACCGCAACCTCGAATTTCGAACTACTACAGGCATAATGCAAATAAAAAAAAAACACGATCGCCATTCTCGTTCGAAATTCAAAAGTGGTGCGCTAGTAGCAAAAGTTCAGTTGTTATGAACGTACGTGCCCCTCCATAGTTTGTGGTGGATGCCCATAATAAGTGAGTAAACGGTGAGTAACACTAGTAAATTCAGTTACATGATGTTAGACTGCAAAATGTACTACGAGTATGTATATTAAGGAATTATTTTTAAGTGTTATTGTTGACTTTGTGATTAAAGGAATCTAAGAACGCGATTGGTAGTAGATAAAGGTGTGGTTATCGGTCAATGCGTTTTTGCTTGTCGGTTGTCAAATAATACTGAATATTGCACAGTTGTCGCGATGGCTGGGCAACTGGCTGATGTGCAACGTGTCGCTGGTTCACTCACGGAACAACTGTTTTTATGATCCACAGATTGTTGTTCCGCGTCTGGGTGTCATGTGTATTTGAATTTATATGTTTGTAAACGCACCCATGACACAGGAGAAAACACTAATGTGGGGCAACGTTTCTAAAAAAGAAATAATAATCACATTGTGATTAGGCCACATTTATGTCACCATCTTCATATCAGCCATATGACGTCCACTGCTGAACAGAAGCCTTCCCCAATGACTGCCAGAAAGTAGACAAACGACCTGATTGATGTCTGGATACAGATCGCTTCCAACCGGCCTATCTGGAAGTCATTTATGTAATACTATGTTTCAAATATTATTGGAGCTGCAGACTGCTGGTTTACCGTGGTTTGGGCGCGAGAAGTAGTTGTTTTTAGTCAGTTAGAGTCTGACAATCCCTCTCGCTTCAATTAAGGCGGGAGAAGTCATTGGATGATTTTTTCTCCAAGAAGCATTAACTGCCGAAAGAAAACTGTTGAAGGCAAATCCTCCCTTAAGCATCGATCACTGGAGTCCGACGTGGCGGTTAAAAAAATGGTTTAAAATATTATATGTGTAAAATGAGATAAAATTGCTCATAAAACAGTAGTTATCATTGTAAATAAATTTCATAATTCATAAACACTGCAGCAGACTCCATAGGAAGTAAAAAAAATGTTGGTTTATTTTATCCCCTTTATGCTAATCAAACAAAAAGGGGGCAAGCTTAAAGAATGCATAGTATTTTACATATTTGAAAGGTTCCCTTCCAATTCGCAAATGTTTCTCGATAACGCTTGTTTTCCCTTCACCCTTCCATGCAAATTGGTGAAAATACTTTAAAGTAATGCGGTGTAAAAACACTTTTATTTGTAAATGTAACAAAATGCAGATATCGCTATTTTTTGTTTGATATTTTACATAAAAAAACAACTTAAGAATCGTCACGTTTAACTTAATAGAAGAATAATTATTGAAGAAATTAATTTAATTGCTTTCCGTGCATCTATACCGCATCTATCTATATTAGGTAATTATTAGTATCTGTAGATTATAAATTATTTTTTTGCTACCAGATGTTGTTGTAACACTTGTACTAAACAGTCTAATTGTCTACGAACAGTAACTGCTGTGTTTTGTTACTTAGATAGAGGATACTAGTCAAATACTAAGCACTCGTGGATAGAGACATATTTTAGAAAGGTCTCTTACTAGCTACAATAAAAAAAAATATATACGCATAATATTATAAACAATAGTGTATATTATAATACAAAATCACGTCATAACAAAATTCTTAAACATTAGACATTTACTTACTTAACAAAAAACCTAACAATACTGATCTCTTAAAACTCGTTTCAAAATCTTTCCAGAAGGATTCTTTGGTAAGGCATCTACGAAGACGACATCTCTTATTCTCTTATACTCTGCTACTCTTTCCGAAACGAATGACGTCACTGCATTGGCTTCTATTTTAACTCCATCTTTTAATACTACAAAGGCTCTGGGCACTTCTCCCAGTCTTGAATCTGGTATACCTAGGACTGCAGCATCAAGGATGTCTGGATGTTCCTTTAATACATTTTCTAATTCTGCTGGTGGTACTTGATAGCCTTTTACCTGAGAAAAAAATATTAATAAGGTGAGTAATATCTCTATCGATTATTAGTTTATTATTAAGGGTTCTGGTCCGAGCTCGAAACTAATCGTCTATTCCCGTAATACGATGATGTGGGCAAAGGGCGTGAACGTTATCCAATATTTCAGTTGCTTGAATATTAATAATATCTAAAGATTGTTTGAAAGAAATTGCTAAAGTTGACCAATTTTTATCGCTTATCAGGACCAAACTAGAAAACAGATATCGTTGTATATTTTATTTTAGTCGACAAAATATTTAAATAATGCTTTAATGGAAACTACTGTGATTACCTTCATTCCCTTTATAGTTCGTGAATAATGTTCCCATATCATTTAATTTCTTAATATACATATGTATAGGACTTAATACTCAAGGGTGTTGCACAGTAGGACTCTATTCATTATAATAATTGTATTTCTCTTATACATATCTGTTCTTCATACCTTAATAAGTTCCTTAAGTCGATCATTGATAGTGACGATTCCATTTTCATCGAGACTTGCGAGATCACCAGTTTTAAACCAACCATCTTCTGTTATTACTGCCTTTGTAGCTTCTGGGTTATTTCTGTAGCCTTTCATCACTTGTGGACCGCGAATGTGGAGTTCTCCTAACTGAAAGAATAACATTAAAGTGATTTCTACCAGAGATGTGTTATGTAGCTATGCTACAAAGATGTAATAGCTGAGCTGTGAAACTATGTGACAGTTTCCATTGATACTAAGCTATGTTGCTGTGCGAGGAAAATGCGCATCTCGAGTATGCGATGTAGGGAAGATATCTATAGCACACATCCATAGCACGCATCTTTCCATATAAAAAGCATAGCTTATAATATGATATGCAATTGAGTGTCATAAACATTTTATTATAGAGATAGTACATATTATTTTATATCACGTTGGGAGGCAAAGTATTCATTACCAAGTACCTATTTTTATTTAGAATTGTTGTTTTTATGTTTAAGATAATGCAGGAGAGGCAATATAAATATGACACTATGGCAATAATATGTGTATTTTAATGATAGCATTTACTGTTCTCATGTAATCGTTGCATGCAATCTTTATAGGACTTTAATGCTTCAAATAAAAATTTACACATAAATTATTTGCATAATAAAACAAACCTTAAACATTTTTTATTAAAGTTGAGTTTTGAAATTGTACGTTACCTGATTTGGTCCCAACACACGTTGATCTTGATCTGCGACCCTTAATTCGGTGTTGGATACGGCATATCCAGCCTTTGAGTAATCTTTAGAGCCTGGAGGCATGCAGGTAGCTAGGGGTGATACTTCTGTCAAACCGTAGATTTGTAGGAAGTCCATGTCATGCTGGAAATATTATAGGAGAAATTAATTAAATGATTTAGTTAAAAATGAAGGAATTTAAAATGAGTAAATCAGGAAGAATTTTTTCTTATCATTTTTGAAAATTATTATTGCCATATACTAACTAGGCCAGACTATTTTGTAACTTTTAATTCGAAAGACCGAAGTTAACGCGCGGACCGCCGTGTCATTGGTTGTGAGAATAATCTCGACCAATGACGGGCGAGAATGCGATCGAGCTCACTTTAAAAGATTTGAATTCACAGTTACAGAATAGCTTGGCAATTATAAGAAATTTTGATAGATAGTCTAGAATATAAAGCTCAACCAAAACTACATTATTTAGCTTAATGTTATCCCATATGTAAAGTTTACATATGTAATAAGAAAATAAGATTGGATGATAGAACCTTATCCAAAAGTTGAGACATTGTCTCATGGGAATATGGCTTTTGTGCGACAAAAATATTTTAAAATGTGTTTGAAGATGAGGTGGCTACCAAGGCGATCAATACAACTGTTCTATAAAAGAAGTATGAGAAATAGATTATTATAGGTACTAGACTTAACGTTTTAAAGTAGAGAACTTGCTAAATATTACTAATATTAGTCTTATTAATAATGTGTTTGTGTGTATCAATCACGTCAAAAGAGCTTAAGAAGTCAGGGTGAAATTTGGATCTGAGGAAAATTATAGTCTGGAATAAGGCAAAGACATTTTTATCTCACGGGATCATGAGCGAAGATGGCTGGTAGAAGCTAGTAATTAGAAAAATGGTGTACAACAAAAAAGTTTTAAACTAAATGCAGTTTTCAGATCGTACTGTAGACACAACCACCTTTTTAACCGACTTCAAAAAAAGGTTTTTATGAAAATAAACCTCGAAAAGCGAAGAATTAGGGAATGTGTTGAATTTATGGAAAAAAAAATGAAATTGAAGCCTCCGGCAAAAACCAGATTTTTAATCATGAAATATTTTAAATGTTTGTGTCTACCCCAAACGGGTATAAACAAAGCTGTAAATAACGCAGCCTAATAAAAAAGCCTCTGGATATTAAATATAACAGTTATTTTCTTGTTAAAATAAAAAATAAATAAAGCATTCAGTAGAAAATAAAACTCAATCTGCAAAAAAGGAATTTGAAGGATATTAATGTTGCTAAGTTTCAACTAATTTTATTATGCAAAACAACTTTGGATTATTTTTGTTTCCACCATTTATCTTCAGAAGAATGGCTCCGTGAGGATTTCTTTATTTTTATTTTTGAATTATTTGCTAAAGCTGTTTATATTAATGGAGGCTTAATATTCAAAGTTGTTGGATTTCACGGGTCAGTTGGTTTGTAAAAGTAATAACATCACGGTTTAATTCCCTGTGGAATGGGTAGAGTTATATTTAGTGCTCATTTTTATTGGTTGTATTGTGAATTCTATAATTACTTCAGGAAAAATGGCAATCGGGCGGAAATTTTACTATAAAGTCCTAATAATAACAAATTGACTTAACATTTTTTACATTCAGGGTAAAGAAATATAAAACTCATTATAAACACATCATTTGATTTGAAGTTTCTTTTACAGTATTTTTCTCGTTAAAATAGACAGTTTTGGAACAGGGACCTAAAAATATGTACTCTTTACGTAAAAACAGATGGAGACGAGAGCGCGTTCGGCGCTCTGATTGGTTAGTTCATTGCAGCTAGTCAATCACAACACCTAATGCACTTTCGTTTCGTTTTTGTTTTACGTAAAACTAACTTATGGTACAGACAAGTTTTGTTTGACATTGCTATTATAAGTACTGACAATTTTAATAAAATCAATATATTTTTAAAATTTCCCAATTGTTTGTACTTAAATAATGAGAATTGGAAAGTAATTGTTTGAAGCAATACTTCAACTTGAACGCGGTTAAATAAGTACGTTGAGTTCAGGTCGAGAGTAATTTTCCATGAATAAACAAAACGATGAAGGTGGAACCTTAACAAATATTATTTACGTTAACTGAACAGGAGTTGTTTCAAAGTACCTCATTGAGTACAGTTTATTTAAGATTGGCACAAAATTTTGAATTTTAACCGACTTCCCAAAAAGGAGGAGGTTCTCAATTCGGCCGTTATGTTTTTTTGCCACGACCATTTCGATTGTTTCATCCATGTTGTTGAATATAGACGAAAACCTTGTAAAATATATTATAAGTGTAGGAGAGCCATGCTTCGGCACGAATGGACCGGCTCGACCGGAGTGATACCACGGCCTCACGACGTGAAACAAAGCTTGCGTTGTATTTTGTTGTGTGAGTGAGGTTAGCGAAGGCCCCATCAACCCTTAAATTTCTAACCCCAAAAGGCCATGTAACGCCTCTGTTGTCTCGGGAGTCCATAGGCGGCGGCGATGGCTTACCATCAGGTGATCCGTATGCTTGTTTACTGGATTTATACCATAAAATATTGTATTATAGGCATAAGAGACTAATACTCGAAAAATATTTACCTTAACTTTGTCTAAAATTTTAGTGACGTCTACTGTCGGCAGTGGTGCAGCTCCGCAAGTTATAGTCTTTAGTGATGCTAAATGATCTCCTGTTACCCCAGGATGTGAACCAAGGAATAATACTGAAAATTTTAAAATAAGTCAAATTAAAACCAGTACCTTTAGTTCGAGTTTGTTTTACGTTGAAGATCGAAACGCGAGTACGTTCGGCGCTCTGATTGGTTGGTTCAGTGGAGCTGGCCAATCACACTACAACGTCTTCGTCTCCGTTCAACTCCGTTTCCGTTCAACTCAAAGCAAACTCGTACTTAGCCCTTAGTACACAAAAACTTCAACTAGATAGAATAAAAATGTAAAAAAGTAAACGACATAACCTTAAATAGTTCGATTTAACATTTAATTGTCTCGAGATTCACAGTTATAATCTTATCAATTTAAAAATAATATAAACTGAATCTTTATTATGTGGATGATAATAAACAGCATTAAAAAATTAAAAACTATGACAAAAAAAAACTTACCTAAAGGAGGCGCTGCACATAACAAATTGATTTTGTAGTTTTTCATTGCATCAATGAAAGTGTTAGGCTGGAACTTAGGCAGTGTCACATTTTTCAAACCCGCTGATAATTTATGCAATAAAACCACTGAAAGGCCATAGCTGTGGTAAAAGGGTAATATACCTAAAGTTGCATCTTGATGAGACTCTGGAATGGAAATTAATATCATTAATTGACACATCTACACATTGTAAACGAGAAAATAACTTTTCTAGATGACTGGCTGAGAGACTGAAATTTTTAATGTTTTTGTTTGAAGTTTAAAAGTGCCTACCTATTCTAATTTACACAAATGATTTTGACTTCTTTACTTTCTTAACAATAAAAATCAAATTGAAAAACATAAACATAAGATGTTTTACAACCGATAACTTATCGACATTTAAAAAGGCAATATTATCAAGCAAAATTTTATCTCAGTTTTGTCGTTCCATAAACTCACTGGGAATTGTAATTATTGCAATGTCCTTATCTTTATAATTTATGACTCGACTTACTAGTAGTTTCTTGATGCACACGCATAGTATCAACATCTTGTTGTACGAAATTAGCAACAAGATTCCTGTTACTCAGTTCAACGCCTTTCGGAAGACCAGTTGTGCCACTGGAGTATGGAAATAACGCAACATCTTCGGCTGTTCTAGAAACTTCTTTAAGAACACTATGATCAACATTGTCAGCTAGAAACAGTTCTTGGAATGAAATTGTGTTCTCTGGAAGAGCACCATCAGGGTTTTTTAAAACAATGATAGGTATATCTTTTTTAGCCAATCGCAATGCTTCTTTTAAAACTGGTGCAGTCTCTGGTACTCCTAACAGGACTTTTGGTTCTGCTTGCTTTATTTGACGTTCCAATTCATCTGTAATGAAATATTTTTATTAGTATGCATTGTGAATGTATAGCAGAATTATCTGCATACGTCAGTGATATATTATATCGTTGATATCTAGAATTAGCAGATCTATGGCAGCCTATAACGAATCAAGGGCCTTGATAATACTTTGTTATCAATACCTGTCGAAATTAGTTTTGCAAATTAGATATTGGAATCAAATATTAATGACGTCACAAATATCTACAAAATCTTCTTGATAACTCATTGTTCAGCTTTCCAATAAGTCTAGCGAAGGTCATTAAATAGGCTTCGGTTTCTTGTATTTGGATTTTGAACTTACATGCAGTATAAATAGGGTTGGCAGTCGTGACTTCGGCTCCAGCTTCCAATGCTCCTAGTAGAGCGATGGGATACTCAGGAGAATTCGACATCATCAAACACACGGCATCCCCATCTCTTATTTTCATCTGTGTACGCAATTTTGCGGCGAAATTCCTCGAGTATTTGTATATGTCATGGAAGGTGTATGATCTGTTTGTGATCGCACACACCTGAAATTGGTACCTATCTGAGTAAGATTAAAACTCATTATGCTCTAACTCATTCTGCAATTGGTGTTGTTAAAGATAAGTATTAATGACATTATAATGTACTATCATAAAGATCTACGTAGAAGTAGCATAATATTGTGTAACTTATGTTAAATGAGGTATTATGTTTTATTACAATAATTACAAGAAACAGGATAATTATACATAATGTATAAAAATAAACTGTAATTAAACATTTATTAAAGTTTGTAATTATGCATTTGCATTAAACATTAGCAAAGTTATCCAATCAACTTAGAAATATAAGATACGCGTTGAGCACGCTAGACGTTTAAGAGTTTGAGAGTTCCTTACATGATTTTCTAGAAAAGAAAATTTTGAAAATTTCCAAAAACCCGGCTATTAAATATCCATGGGAAACAATTCTGTGATAATTTTAGATGTAATAACCCATCATGGTCAGCTCAAGGTCACTATAATACCACTATTATTATTTTGAAGTACTTGACAGTGGGTCGCCCATTTTAAAGACCAATTTACCTTTTATGAACAGTGAATAACATTCCAACACACAATAGTTTTATCAACGTAAAATTGTTTGGAGCAAACTTGTATATGTTCGTATGTTTGTACGAAGAACTTCTTCGTTTTATTATGAAAGTTGAAGTGAAGTTTTTACATAGGTACCGTGGATAAGTTGACTGCATCTTTTAAAAAAGTGTTGTTAAAAATATGTTATACAAGTTTGAAATAAAACATGAAATGTTTCTTTTGAGTTCTAGTAATATTAATTCTGGTCTCAAAGTTATTGTGGCGACACTCTGACAAGTGACAGATGACAGATGACAGAAGTCGCACATAGACTATCGACGAGCAAATCAATGGATGACGTCATAAATATCCTGCATCACACATATGAAGTTTACATGCGAATTAACACGGATAGAAAATCCCAACGAACAACAGTTGGGCAGAAAGCCCGCCAGGCACGATCACCTCGCCTGGTCGGAGGATCCTCCTTTTCTTAGGGAACTTTACTCTCTGTTCCCTAAAGTGGTGACCCCCGACGTGATTGAAACCAACCTTCACGGAGCAGATCAGCACCGTCATCCTCATCGCCACCTCCCTCACCCATCACTTCTCCGCTGAGCGGTAATTTGACAATATTGTCAGCTGTCCATACACTGCTATGTTTTCTGCTACTCAACGAAATACTTCTAGATGTTAGCAGCCTTTGGGCCGTTCTTGTTAAATTTCTTGCTGCCATCGTTTCTCATCATGGTAATGTAGATAAGAGGTATACTTTTTTTACAGGATTTAAATGAACCAATTGTTCTAGTCATTAAATTAATGATGTTCGGCCTTGAATGAAGCGAGAGTCTGTCTGAATCTTACTGACTAAAAACCACCCCATTCTTTCTCCTACTTCAAGTTGGAACTCCAGTATCACGTTAGGTCGTCCGCAGTACTGATTCGATATAATTATACGTAGGTACGGACTAACGGGTTCCCGGCTCAAAAAGCAAGACGCAATCAAGAAGCATTAGATGATTTTCCCCTCAAAAAAGCATAAGTGTGTAGCACAAACAGAAATAAGTGTGTATGTATATGTGTACTGCAAATAAGTACAAACATAGTTTGTTTTCAAATACCAGGTGCAGTTTCAAATTTCTAAATGTATCATATTTACAACTAGCTACTTCCGCGCGGTTTCATCTATTGGTCATAGCGTGATGTTTTAGAGCTTATAGCCTTCCTCGATAAATGGACTATCCAACACAAAAAGAATTATTCGATTCGGACTAGTAGTTCCGGAGATTAGCGCGTTCAAACAAACAAACTCTTTAGCTTTATATGCGAATATATATATATAGATATATAATAAATACTAGCGGACCCGAAAGACGCCAGTCACTGATCTACCGTCTTTAATGGTCGGAGGATTTTCCTTTTCTTAAGCTAAAACATTCTGGACTCTTTTTCCCTGAAAATTATTATTAAATGGTTATGACAATATCTAACGTCATAATATTTGAAACTGCGATGGTACCGACGTCTGTCGGATCCAATGTAAAACATTCCAAAATCAACAACTACTAATAAATTAAAAATTAATTAAAAAAGCATTGTCCAGCGGACAAAATTGTGAATCTAAACCATTCTCAAATAACGATCCCCTTGACACACACAAAAATTTTCATCAAATTCGGTCCAGTCGTTTAAGAGAAGTTCAGTGACATACACACGTACTAGAAGAATGTATATATAAAAGATATAATATATATATATATATATATATATCTTTATATATATAATATATATAGTAATAGTAATATAGTAATACTATAGTAATAGTATATAGTATATATACTATGTTTGCCTAAGTAAAAGAAGTTATTCAAACACATATGAGTATCAGACTAGGATTGTATGTCAGTAGTCACATTTATGACCACTAAACAAGGCAGAGTGATTATTCTTGACGAATTTACATTATCACAACTAAGTAATTTGATGGAAATAAAATAAATTGAATTTTAATAACACCGAAAACTGGAATTGTGTCAGGTGTCAGATAATAAATCATGAATTGTTTTAATGTGGTAGGTACTATGATTAGTAAAGTTATGGGAAAATTATATTTTATTTTTCTGTCATGTAATAAAGGATATTACTAAAAAAAAATAACAAAAAAAAATGTACAAACTGACGGACTATAGACGATAAGTATTTATTTCTTTATTTGTTGTCATTTCAAAAGTACCTATTTAATGGCTTAAGGATTGACTGACTTTGAATTTGTGTATAAGTTTCTTATATTCTTTCTTGGTGGTGTCCATGGGTGACAGCGGTCGCTTACCATTAGGTGATCGTTTACCGGCTTATACCACAAAAAATCCAAAACATTCCAAATAAATTAAAAATGGAACAAAAGTAAAAACACTTAAATAAATACTTACATTTAATATATCTGCCACTAAACTCACTAGCATCCAAATCTATTTTAGCTAACACTAATAACAATAACTAAAAAATCAAAATTGCACCAAATATCTGTCCTTAACAACTGTTTTGAACAACAAAATCGCGAGCCACTCGTAGTTTTATCTCAGTAGATAGCAATGTTTTTATAAACGATTAAAATGGTATCTGGTAATCAAATATACTATGTATGTGCGTTACGAGTGGCAGAGTAACACTGATCGACAACATACTATCTACAAACGCTCCCAACTTGTTCACGGCCGTGAACATAAATAAAACTTGTCTTGAACTATTTTTTACTTATATGTATAGGTAGCTGTCCGAAATATGGTTTTTTTTGGAGGTTTTATACATGCCATGTTTGTTAAGAATTAGTAAACAAGGTAATGATAATAAGTAGGTACAAGAATGTGTTTGCTATCGTACACTTAACAAGATTGGTAATCAGTATTTATTTTTCGAATTTACGTAAATTCTTAATAATGGAATTTAAAATACTCCCTCTTAATTTAAAATACACTTAACAAGATTGGTAATCAGTATTTATTTTTAAAGTTTACGTAAATTCTTAATTTTGGAATTTAAAATACTAAGCCAATAATAGACCTTTAAAATATGTATATGAAGACTAGTTATGCCTTCTTAATCAGGCTTTAAACTAAATGACTGTTCAAACTACCGCATTCCACCACATGAAAACCTTATTTTTTTAATTTTGATGTTTAATATAGGAAAATCTACATGCTACATAAGCAATACAAGTTTGGATACCATATGACATTACTAAATACTTTGATATCTAAAATATTTTAGGGGGAAAATCATTCCAATGAGGTGAGTGTGAGGTGAGTGTTGAGAGAGAGCGTCAGATTGTGTCTGAAAATCTTTTTTTTAAGTGGGGAAAAATCATCCTATGACTTCTCCCGCCTTGGTAAGGCGAGAGGGAGTGTCAGACTGTTATTGACTAAAAACCACCCCGTTCCTACTCCTGCTTTTCGATCGGAGCCCCTGTAAACCCGCTAGGTAGTCCGTAGCTCCCTGCTTCGAGTCGGATCTCCGGTAACTCACTAGGTGGTCCGCAGCTCTTGACATCCAAAACTAGTCCAGAGTCAAAGTCAAAGTCAAAGTCAAAGCATTTATTTCAATTAATCCTAAATTAGGCACTTTTGAAACGTCTTGAATTTCCGTCAAAAGCTAGGCGCTCGTTCCAAAGTGTTGCTTCGAATGGAAACCACGAGCACAGAAACTCCATCGTAAAAAATGTTTTTTACAGGTATCTCTTACCAATCATTTACCTATTGTCTATATAAGGAACAATGTAACGACAATACGACGTTATCGGGACAATACCAATTTGTAAAGAATGCGGGTTGTTTCAAACATAGTGCCCACATAGTCACTTACAATTTTGAAATAATGCTTTTACAAATAAAAAATAATCTTTAATTTAATTTTTCAAATAAAAAAATAATAAATAACTGCTTGATGCCAAAAGATTACATTGGAATAAATTACTACTTTAATATATCTATTAGAGCATTGTCTAGTGTGAGCGAGTGTCCAGTGAGCACCAACATGCTGCCACAATAATCTTCAATATAAGGTCTACAGTTTATAATATGCCTGTTTACACAGTTCACGCTTTATACAAGATTCAAAATTTTTCTCGTTCAAATATCAGTATGGTGGTTGGTAGTTTATTGTAACACTTAACACAAAATCCCATGAAGGATTTCTGCACTTTGAACAATCAAAATTGCGAGTATAGCTAACTTATTTTTATCTCGTATTAGAATAGCTGTCGCTTCTTTTTTCAAACAATTGTTGATTTTTTCTGGTACATAATATATACGTATGAATTGAGAAGGCACTGTAAGAATGTTTATAGTTTTAAATAGTTCTCTCAAAGATTCGACAAGTTATATATTGCTCGAATAGCTCGCTTTTGCAAAATAAAAATTGTTCTACATCCGCAGCTGACAGCAAAATGCCGTAAGACTTATCTGTGAAAATAACTAAAATAAACAAGCCTTGTACCTACGTCCGTTAGCTGCCGAATCTGTCTATGCATAAGCAGCTTTAATCTCCCCGAAAGTTTTATATGGGGCCCCCATTGCAATCTGTCATCTAATGTGATACCCAAAAATACAGTCTCCTTAACAAATTCCAGGTAAAGCAAATAACATTCGTTATTTTGTACGTACAAGCAAAATTTAATACATGGTTTGTTCTCTCATTAAGCGCAAGATTAATAGTAAACCACTCATAGACTCGAAGAATGGAGCTGTTCACGTCGTCAAAATTATTCGTACGTCGACCTATTTTAAAAATCAGTGATGTATCATCTGCAAAAGAACCAGGTTCATTTTCGAATATGAGTGGCATCGTTTATGTACACTAAAAAGAGGAAAGGACCCAATATTAACCTTGAGGAACGCCCATTTTTATCTGACCCTTGTAGATTAACACCGTTTATGAACTTTTAGCTACCTATCTTACCAGATATGATTTCAATAGACGGAGCGCAGTGTTTCTAAATTAATGATTTAATTTCAGCAAAAGTGTCTCGTGGTCAAGCAATCAAAGCTTTTGAGAGGTCAGGAGGAAAACATCCTATGATCCTGTGCTTCCTCCCAGGCAAAATATCCCTTTCATTAAAGTAACACCGGCGTCAGTTGTACAACGACCTTTAGTTCCATACTGCTGATGGTGGAAGATGGAGTTTTTAGGAAAATGATGTCTGAGACAGTATCAACTTTTCACTGCTAAGGACCGGCAAAATACCACAGGCCTATTTATAGGTTCTGTGGTTTCACCGCTTTTAAATAGTGGGATAACCTTGCTATATTTCATAAGGTCAGGAAAAACACCGTCATCTAGGTTTTATTAAAAATCATAGCCAGATAGGGCGCTATAGTTTGAATAATTGTTTTGCAGACTTTCACTGATAGTAAGTCTTGTTGTTTTATTTTAATTTCTTTAAAGACCTTTACGCTCTCTAGAGGATTCGTATATTGAAAAATAAAGTCATGTTGACATGATTTTACATTTTTTTTAAGCAAACTAGCTGAGAGTCATTTCTACAACAGACTCCCAAATGATTGGTCACTTTATGTGGCTAAAGTAAGTGATATTATAACATCATACATCATCGATCAACTCCACAATGCACCATTAAAAAGGAAATGTCACACTGCAGACGCAGTTGTTATAGTAATTGGTCGTCTGAAGATTGTAGAGCTCAGAGTAAGTTTGTTGTCATGTCTTTGTAGGCATTATACCACCTTATAGCATAGAGAACCGACAGCTGAAATGGCTTGTATTGGTTTTTGGTTATATAGTATATTCATTAAGGTTCTGGAAGGGTGGCTACGTAAGTAAGTATAGTGCTAGACGTCCACTGACGAGGTGGACAGATGATAATCTGTCCAAGTCACCTATTTTTAGCATGTAAAATATATTTTTCTCTCTATTTCTTTCTCTTTCTCTTTCTCTTTCTCTTTTATCTCTTTTCTCTTTCTCTTTCTCTTTCTCTTTCTCTTTCTCTTTCTTCTTTCTCTTTCTCTTTTCTCTTTTCTCTTTCTCTTTCTTTCTCTTTCTCTGTTTCTTTTTCTTTCTCTTTCTCTCTTTCTCTTCCTCTTTCTCTTCCTTTTTCTCTTTCTCTTTCTCTTTCACTTTCTCTTTTTCTTTCTCTTTCTCTTTCACTTTCTCTTTCTCTTTCACTTTCTCTTTTTCTTTCTCTTTCTTTTTCTCTTTCTCTTCTTCTTTCTCTTCCTTTTTCTCTTCCTCTGCTTCTTCCTCTTCCTCGTCTTCTTTGTTTCTTTCTTTAGTTACGTCGCCGCGTCTTTCCATTGTATCTTTCTTTCTTCCAAGTCAATACCAAGTCGACCCACATGCCATTACGTGCAGTTGCATGACTGCCTCAATTCTATGAATGCTTTGGTCTATCATCAAGTGATTACGTACGTAGAACACCGTATCAAAGGCAATTGACAGTAACAATGTACTTCCGAACAGTAACTAATAGTAAATGGAAGGTAATTTCTCGAAGACTGGAGGCTTGTAGACAATGTATTATGTGTTGCGATGCAAGTAATCAAGCAGTTTGGATGGATTTGTGCTATGATTACCTTTGATTTTATTGTTATACGCCCAATTATGTATTTAAAAACAGTATAGTCGGCCAGTTTATTAAAAAAATATCACATCTTTCTCTCAGTGTTCTTCTTGCAGTATCCTACTTGTACCCTAGATACCCCAAGAATCTCAGGTTATAGGATGTAAGCTTGTTGCTGTACGAGACAAGCCCGCTAAAATCTCCCAAAACCGCAGTAACTCCTGAAAAATCTACAGTAGATACAAACATGAAAACACCAGAAGATATTATTAGAGAAGAAGAAAATGGATGCTTGTTGCTACGTACCGTGCATTGTTGAAAGCTTTATGTCTTAAAAATGTAATTGGGCTTAATACGAGCCCTTATTGCTCGCGACCGCTTTTCTTTAGATCCCAAGCGCGGATCACGCAAGAAATTAGAAACAAAAACTAGCTCTTAAAAGAGCACTACTCAAGAGGTAGCACCACATAATATTCTAAGCTCATTGTTTTAACATTAAACTTCGATAACGCGAATCTATTTAGAACACAGCTGACTGGTCTGATTATGAGCCCGACTAAAGTCTACACGGTACATTAAACAATCGGTGCTCACGATTCCGCCGGCGAAATGTTACTTAAAATGGCGGATCTCTTTACATTGTTTTGAAGCTCTCGAATATCCTAAATAGGCAGTGGAATAATTTAACCGTTACATTTTGAATGCTGTCTCATTATTCAATTCGTTAAGGGTTATGAAGTCAACCGGTTGACTAATTAAAAGATAGGGTATAATATACCCATTAAAGGACTTGCGTTCGCTCTTATTAGATATTTTATCATGAGTAAAATGTGATTTTTAGTCAATTTATTAGGTATGTTGCATGATAGCTATTATAAAAATATAAACCATAAATACGTATTTGTATAATATTTATTTCATAAAAGGAAATATTAAAAGAGATCTTAAGACAAATTTTATTAGTAAAATAACCACGAGCTAAGTAAACGAAATAAATAAAAAAAATAAGTCCAAGTAAAACTTAAAGAAAATAAAATTTATAAGTGCTCAGTTTTTTAAAATATAACTGGCTAGAACTTTCATCTTTTAGATTATGAGCGCCGTTGTAAGGAAAGTAAAAAAAAGGAAAAGAAAATATGAGAATATTTACATAAACTTTTGTTGGGGACCTATTAAACTAGGGACCTTATTTGTGACTTATAATAAAGTTCTTCTAACAAATTAGCTTTGTGTTATAACAGAGTTTTTACCTTCCAAAAAATATTGTACAAAATTAAAAATTTCAAAGAGTATACATAAAATATATTCGGAACTTTGTCTAGATCAAGATGTTGAGAATATTTACATAAACTTTTGTTGGGGACCTATTAAACTAGGGACCTTATTTGTGACTTATAATAAAGTTCTTCTAACAAATTAGCTTTGTGTTATAACAGACTTTTTACCTTCCAAAAAATATTGTACAAAATTAAAAATTTCAAAGAGTATACATAAATATATTCGGACTTTGTCTAGTCAGCTGTTGTAATATTTTGTTTGGCTTTAATTGAACTGATACTACTTGGTTTTGATAGAAAGAAGTGCATAATCATATTATGGCATCTCCTCTTTGTACTTTGTTTTATGATTTTTAACTAAAATTACCTTGAACTTTTCTACCATAACTAGCTATACAAAACATTACTCTTCCATAGAAAATAGTATCAATCATAGCAATCACCACGTTTGCAGTCCCCGTAGGGATAAGCTAGATGTGTTCCCAGAAATGTGCCCGTAATGTTTCAAATCCCATAATAATAGGAGCAAACCTATTACCGTTAACCCATAAGTCATAAGCCCAGCTTTATTTATGTAAAAACTATAAAAAAACATGTGTTTTCAGCAACTAATTACATTTTAATATTACGAAAATATTTTAACAATTTTAAATTTTCTCTTTATCTCTTGACCACTAGTATAAATAATATCGGGGTGAAATTAGGGAAGAGGGGTATATTATGGTCTGAAATAATTGATAGTGCTACTTTTGATTCCACGGGATACGATAATAAAGGTAAAGAGCAATATGACTGCGCCTTAAGATTTTGTATTTGACATATTCATATGAATTGATTGCTAATACTTTTGTGAAAGGAGTTCCATCAGTAAGCAAATTAATATGCAGACCTAGTATATTAGTACGGGTTACGGTTAACAGCGAAAGTGCGTGAAACTCTACTGTCTTATTTTGCTAGAAGATTGATATCTGATATCTATAAAATAGATGGCGCAGAAGCATCAGGTAGATTCCAGCCACAGATACAATAAATTACATTGTTTTTAATATTACCGTGATAGTGTTCTTAGTACTCCACGGTGCTTCGGAAGGCCACGATATGTCTGTAGATTAAAAGCCCGTAGGGATAGCTACACAAAAAATGGGAAAGTCAGACGGTTTTGGCCATATAACTATTCGAGATTTTTGTAGTCATTAGTTAACAAAGAACGCCGATTGGGTAAAAGTGATTCGTGTTCATTAGGTAGGCATGTTATCTGAAACTGCTTACTCTGACACATGTTAATTAAAATGATTCATTTCATTAATGGGAAAAACAATTAATTGGTTAGCGAGGAAATCGTTAATTCTGATTTTGGTGATTTGCGGTTATGTTATACCTAATGGGTTGATAATATTAAGCGCTTGTTTCATCACCTTCATATAAGTGCCCGATAAACTTATGTGACAAATAGTGCATACAAATTACGTTCTTAATTCAAAGTTATCTGATACATAGCGGCTATCCAGACATTGTGAAACAAGTCCTAAGGGAAATTGTTTAGAAAATAATGTTAAAACTAATGAAATTCTAGTTTCAATCTTTGTTGAAAATTTTGAATTATTTCAAATGAATTATATTAAGAATTCTTCTTAGGAATATAATAACCACTAGAGAGGCTAATTTATTGACCTTTTAAGTGTTTATAATTTTACCTACAAAAAGTCTAAATAAGGAATCAAGATTTTTGTCGAAATTAATTATCTTTTTAACAAATTTTCTAGAGAAATGAAATACAAAAAGAAAAAAGTAAAAACAAAGGTTATATTACTTACGTAAATCTTGTAATTTTTCCACCCTATTGGCCTTCTTTCATTATCATCGAACTAATTTGCTTTCAAGGCGAAATAATTAAGTTGTGTTTACATTCTACGGGGAATTGGTCAGCGAATATTTTTGTTCACCATCTTAATTCTTTAATTTGTTGACTCCTTAGCTGGGTTCTATTTCGGGAACAAACACAGTTATTATTGAGATTTTTTATTTTGAATTTCACAATTTTCTAGTTGGTATCTTCTTATAAGTAACACGGAGGGTGCTTTTGTTAAAGTCGAAAATCGTCCAATGACTTCTCCCGTCTTGGGCGAGGTGAAAGGGAGTGTTAGACTCTTACTGACAAAATCCACCCCGTTCCTAGTCCTGCTTTTCTGGCCAGAGCCCCAGTAAACCCACTAGGTAGTCCGTAGTGGAATTGGATTGTCTGTTATTACAGACATCGAACTCATAACATAACTGGCGAAGAGGGATGTTTTATTTAATATAGAAATGTGAAGTACAGACCCGTACTGTCTATGTACGTAATTAAAGATAAAATTTACAAGTGTTGGTTGATATTAATAAATGTAGCGAATCCAGAGCTGCGGAAGAACTATCGAGTTACCAGGATTCCAGTTTGAAGTAGGAGTAAGTACGGGGTAGTTTTAGTCTGAAGAGTTTAACACTCCCTCTCGCGTCACGTATGGAAGAGATAGAGGAAAGGTGATTGGATGATTTCCCCCCTCAAAAAAAGATTAAATGTATAGATGAATAACAGTCTTAAGAAACATTGCATCTCACAGTATAAAGGCGCCTTTAAACAAGCTTTTTCGAGGGCCACCTATTAATATTCTTTGTTGGTTCTCACTACAGAATAAATTATGTTTTTCACGAGAACGGGTAACAAACCAAGTTTATCCAACTAAATGTATTTAAGTAACTTCGTAATAACTTAGTCTTGGAAGTTGGGCATCTTTGGTCGGATCACTGACTCGCTAAAAAAATAAAAATAAAATTTAATTAAAAATTAATGAATTTACCTCGGCCAAGTGTTTGTGAGATCCTCTTAGAATATTTTCTGCTAAATAAATATAGCGGAACGGGTAGGTACTATGCCGCTTTATTCATTAACGTACCTACCTATTTACTTAGAACGTGCTACTATGGGCGAAGATGATGGTATTGTAAATGAAATACGTTATCTTATGTAGCTTCGCCCACGCGGTTTCAACCGCTGCTCGGCGCCTATTGATCTTAGCGTGATATTTTATAGTCATTCACAAATTATCCAATTCGAACTAGCAGTTCTGGAGATAAACGTGTTCAAACAAACTCTTTCTACTTCACCAAAAAGTAAATAATACTGTTTATTATTACATTTATTTACTTTAAGGAAGTTTTAATCGGTATATATTTTCTTAAAGAAACCAACACTACTTTTGCTCAACACGGAAACAAAAGCTTCTAATCACAAAACAAAAGATTGATTGATTGATGATGTGTACACATTGATTAGAAAACGTCACATAAACAAAGAGGTAACTAGGCTATCGATTAGAAATTGACAATTCTACATCTTAGAAATTATTTTGCCTTCTAAACATTTCTTCTGGAAGCTGCTCCAAGAACTGGGCGGTATCTACAGATAAATCGGTTGACAATAAATTTCCTCTTGAACTTTGCTATGAGACTGATTTAACGGACGTTTCGCCTTCACGCTCCTGAGAATTTGCTCTCTGCTAAGATTTCGTATTATTTATATTTTCGTCTTAACTTCTTAAACTTGTGTTTTGTTAAATTGTATTTTGATATTAGAAGCTTCGTTTCACCTGCGAGTTCCGCGCACGAATTAAGACATGGTTTAAAATATGATTTATATAAGTAAGTATATCAAAAAGAAAAAGGCTCAACTAAATCGTCTAAACTAAACGTTATCTTCTAAAAGAATGACCAGCATGTATCTTGATGAATGGAGATGAAGCGCAAGAAGTATGCTAGAATCGTGTTATTAACCGACTTCAAAAACCAGGAGGTTCTCAATTGGACCTGTATGTATGTATATAAGTTTGTGGGCGATTTCCTTGTTCCGTTCCGTCCCATTCTATTGATACTACCTACTCATATGGGAGACAGACGTGACGGTATGTATTTATAGTTCCAAAATTAGTTTAAATCAATCGATCCAGTATGTTTTACCATAATTTTATTATTATAGTCCAAAAACAGTTAGGTACAGTGCGATCAAGAAAATATTCCTTTCATTAAACGAAGCACTGAACCTGACTTCCACCTCAGCTGTGTCGGCCATCATCAAAACAACTAAGTTTCCTTTAATAGTTAATTATGTCGTGATTTAATTTATACTTACTACGCGTCTTTCTTTCTATTAAAAGATAGGTTAAAATTGTACTGAAAAACTTTTTAAATCTTTAAGTACTTATTAGTAATTATCAATTATTCAAGTGTAATTAACTGATGCACATAGAGTCATTTAATGATTTCTAATCCCAGTACTTAGCAATTTTATTGTTTTCAGAACAAAATTGTTACTAACAAATAGTTTCAGTTTTCATTAAATGTCTGAGTACGGCAGTAAAAAAACAGCCTATAAGTGGCCACTGTTGACCAAAGTTTAGTTAACACCACGCTTGCTCGATGCGAGTTGGCGATTTCAAACTTATAATCAGCGATTATAAGCCCAGGTTTCCTTACTATATTTTCCTTCACCGTAAGTCAGTGGTGTCTAAATAATATTAGAAAGTATATATAACTCGGAAAAAGTCACACTGGTACTTTGCCGTTAGTAGGTTTCGAACCCGCACCCTTATGCATGAGAAGCGGACGTCTTAAACCTACGTGCCACCACGACATTCTGTATTTGACGTATATTAAGCACAAAACTAATATTGAAACGAATGAACTATTTTCCTTTGTTCTAATCACACTAATGCCCTCTTATCGACCTATTTATCGCCTCGATGACATTCATTCAGTACTAAGGTCTTATTGAAACTAAAACTGACCTCTAATTATGAACCCACGCATATGATACTTTTGTAAATTTTAATTAACACCTTCATTAGGCTTAGTCTGAATATAATGGACCCTAGAATTTAATGCAAAGTTATTTTATTTCATTTTCATATTGATTCTTTGATGCTTGGTCTTTTGAAATGGTTTCAATATAAAAATAATAAATTAATGTATATAATATAAACATATGCTGCCTCGTTGGCCGAGTGGTTGGAAGTGCGACTGCCGGGCAAGGGGTCTCGAATTCGATTCCCGGGTCGAGCAAGTATCACTAGGTATTTTTCGGTTTTTCAAAAATTTCTCAGTGGTAGTATAGAGTCTGGAATTGTCCCCGGTATATGGCAATAGGCTCACCACCTATTTACATGGGACATAAATTGAAAGAAAGAATGGACACAACATAAATTGTGAAATGTGGGTGTACACAGTGGCATTACGTGCCATAATGTGTACATCTGCCTACCCTTCGGGGATTAAGGTCCTGACGTTATAAAAAAATATATATATTAACATAGTATTCAGTCATTTGAGGACTGCTGTTTAACAGATCATTTACATAAACTGAGTCTTCTAATTGCAATGATGACTGTCGTTCTCATTTCGAGACATTCATTAAAAAAAATCCTACACCCACAATCATTAGGAACAAACATAAACGCCAACATCCACACATAGGGTGCTTTTCCACCAGATCATATTCATTGGTACACATAGCATACCACTGGTAGAAACGGACTCAGCTAAGCTATGTTTTTTATATGGAAAGATGCGTGTAATGGATGTCTGTTTGGGTGACTAGATTTATGGGAACTTTGCTACTATCCGATACATCTCATACTCAAACAGTCGCATATTCCTCGCACAGAGGTTCCATACCTTAGTATCAGTGAAAACAGTCACATAGTTTCACAGCTAGGCTATTGAAATTTAACGTAGTGTAGTAACGGGATATGTAACACATCTCTGGTGGAAAAGCACCTTAACGGCTTTATACAGCCCATTCACATACAACAATTAACAATTAACCTCAGCATACATGAACCAAAGCACTTGTAACCCCAAGCTATAGCAAACAGGTGCAAAGTAATTAAATTTTGAAGTAAGCTCTTCCATATAATTACTGTTTCGCGGGTGAATTACATTTACAACGTGATCTGCCTAGATAGCAGTGTTAAATGTGCCATTTTGAAAGTATTGCAGATGGTAGAGAAATTGGTGTGAATTTGGTTTAATATTATGTATTAAGAACAGTTTAACTGCCAATATCAATTATCGAACTTAATCCAAAATCATTTTTAACAGAAACTGTGTAGAACTAATGTCAAAAATCGATTTTAATCTAAAGATTTTGAATTGAGATCTGTTATCGGAATCAGCAGTAACTGCCGCACTCACAGACGATTTAATGATTACCTACTTAAACTATGCCTTAGTAACGATTTTATTTCGAAAACAATTGCTAAGGACTGTATTAAGTAACCATTAAATGACTCTGAGTACGGCGGTAAGTCGCTTACAACGACATAAGTTAAGATAACCATTTTGCTATTTTTTATAGATCACCTGAATGGTAATGTAATGGGTAAGTACATAGACCACCTTTTGGAAGTGCAGGGAGATTGCCTTGAATTCATCATGGAAATGGAGGGATGGTTCTAGCCAGAATCTAGCTACCAACGTGTGAAATAGCTGTTACAAATATTTTCTAATTTGTCACAGCTAATAATAAAATTAAACATTATTTATATACCGGGGGTTTTAATAAACAATGCATTCGAAAAACTAAATTTTTATTATTTATGTAATCAAACAAAGATGACGTCTTCCTTTCAGATAATAATTTAATAAGCTAATTTAAAACCTCAAAAATCCTCTCAAAAACACTCATCTCACAACCAAAACGTTCACACGGACAGAGGATAATATTTCAAAACAAAAAAGTGTTATGTAATGCGATCCGTGTAATTACAGAGTCGATTATCCTGCGGTTGGCGGTTCCGCGGTCGGGTGTCCATTAATATGGACGGACAGTGAGAACACGTTGACTCTGACCAACCGTCCGTGCGGGGCTGCAACTGCTGCTTCTAAAACCACATTACTTCAAACGTTGTGCAACGATTCATTGGACGGTTTGGGAATGTTTTGGCTGCAGATTTTCACGTTTTTATTAAACGGTTTTATTTAGTTTGGCCTGTTTGTTTGTCTCTTAATCGACGAGCATGAGTATGAAAAGACTGATAACTGTTAATGAAGCGAATATGTAAGATCAGAAAGAAGTAAATTGGAAGTATCTGCCTATACCCATGGGAGACAGGCGTGAGGTTATGTATGTATGTATGTTTCTTTAGGCTAAATTAAATAATTGGGATGTAAGCCTCTTCTTCACGTCCGATCGATATGATATTTGTACACACTCTTCATAATCTTGATGACCATACAATAAGAGCCTTGTTACATGAATTTGGTTTAATTATTTGTGAACATAAAGTTTTCTTTTTTCAAGTTTTTATACTACCTTGTTCTCACCTTAAAACTGCTTACCTGATAACACTAGTGGTATGGGGTGTAATGTACACTTTTCTCGTGAGTTTTAATTTACGTAAGAACAGTCTCTTTGCGCCTCTTGTTATATGAGACTTGCACGTTTTACCATAAAACAATCTTGTTTAAGTAAAGTAGCATTTTCATATGCCCTATATCTTGATTGAATAATAGGTGTTATGTTATATCGTAGTTCAAAATAATTAAATGAAAATCTTCGAGCATCTATGTAAAATAGTTGTCATTGTAATCCAAGTGCTTCAATTTTCGACCTTAGCGACATGTAAATAAAGATGTCCATACAATAGATGGCAACAAGTAAAGCATGTTTTACGGCTACTGAGTTTCAGTAATAATCGAATGAGCAAAAAAAAAACGGCTCATGTCGTAACGAAACTCCCCAAGTGTTTGATACACACTGTTTAAAACTTCAACAAACTTGTTGGAAATACAATGGGCATTGTTCAAAAAAAATAACCTTGTGTTTTTATTGAATTTTTCGATAATATAGACCATTTAAAGAAACTAATTTGAATATTTTGATAAAAGGATCAGAAACCACGTCAAAAATATTTTTTTAAGATTTTCAAATTTTTGATATGGGTGACGTCATCATAAGGCTCAGAACGATAGTATCTGTGCCATAGTGTGGTTGCATTAAAAAAGTACAACTGTCAATAATAGCTGTCTAAATAGAACTGTCAATAATAATAACCTTAAAATAAGCTGTAAACAAGCTATAATAAAACATGTGATAAAACGTAATTTAACATATGATATGGACAATAATGGGACTGATAATATCATAGGAGTCTATTACTTCTGTGGTACTTACATTAAAATGATCTTCGCGACAATACATAGTATAAACTTTGTAATATTCCGCACCAGCTTCTCGACACCACTTCTCTTGTAAGTCTTCCCTATTGCGAACGAAGATTTTGTTTGGACAATTTTTACAATTACTGCTGCAACTTGGAACAAAGCACTTTCTGTATTCCATTTTCACTTTATGCAGAAGAAACTTAGAATTTGAATCTTTGTATATTTTGTAAACAAAACTGAAACAAACTGTCATGACATTTATATTTGACAGTTGTAGGCTTGACTTAAAACTTTTTAATTTTTGAAACATGAGGCAACGATACTAATTTATACGTCCTATTATGACGTCATTTGAAGGACAAGCAAGGTCAACCGTATTTTAACGAAATATCAATAAATAATAAATATTTTAAATTATTAATTAGTCCATAATGATTAGTAAGTCTATTCCTCGAAATGGTTTTTCAATTACGATATTTTATAAATTATGAACAATGCCCATTGTCCGCATCTTAGAATAAGTATCACTTTTTTCAAAATCATTTATTCCAAATGAACCATAAATAAGTACTTTTGAAATGTCAACAAATAAAGAAATAATAGTAGTTTGTCACTCTGTCGCTCAGTGAAGCTAGGTGCTCGTTCCGTAGCTTCGAATGGATAAGAACGAGTTAACGACATTAGGTATATAGAAAAAATAACGTTATTTCTATTTAGCAAAACTGTGCCTACCGTTATTTATCGTATGCTTCATATTATTCTTACCTAAGTTAGTCACTGGGAATTTACACTAAGGATCATTCACATTCTTTTCGTAGGTCACTTTTTACATTGTCCTGCTGACTATAGCTCAATTTGTAAGTGATATTGTAAATGGTACGCCAGCTAAGCTCGAAAAGCAGGAGAAGGAACAGGGTGGTTTTTTGTTAGTAAGAGCATGAAATTCCCTTTCGCCTTGCCCAAGGCGTGAGAAGTCTTTGGATGATTTACGCCCCTAAAAAAGGCATTATAAATACCTACTAACAAATTGTTGTAACAAATATAGAATACAACTTAAACAACTTTATTTCTGTCTAACATTTATTTTTACTTCAGCAACAATAAATAACAAATTGGCTATATCTCAGCCAGTAACTTTCCTTATATTACTTGTAATAAAACATTCTGGTAATAGAAAATAATCCACAATTCTTTTGAAGTAGCCATATCCATACTAACATTATAAATGTGAAAGTGTGTGTGTGTCTGTTTATCTGTCCGTCTTTCATGGCAAAACGGAGCGACGAATTGATGTGATTTTTTAAGTCGAGATAGTTGTAGGAATGGAGAGTAATATAGGTTACATTTTGTCTTCTTTTTAACCCACAATTCCTTAAAATGGGAGGTGGAACTTTGTATGTACTAGAAAGCTAAACATTGGTTTGTTTGACTATATGTGAGTAACAAAAAAATCATGCATCATTTTCTTTTATAAATCAGCTTCCAATCCCATAAATCGCTAGCGCCAGCGAAACCTTGGGCAAAAGCTAGTTGGATATAAAATAATATTTATCCAGACTGAACCCATCAATCAATGTCTGAATACAGATAAAAATAAAAACATATAACGACAGTCCTGTCATCAGTTTGATGTGTAATTCAATTTGGACGCGAACCAAAATTGTTTTGTTTTCAATATAAAGTAGTTGAACGATTGAAAACGTGATATTATTGTTGTTTTGCCGGTAAAGGGCAGTTGTTTTGTTTTGTTTGTTTAGTTGCGTTGCGGTTTCGGTTCGGAGGTTGATAAAATCTGTTCTGTTTTAATGGAGTTTTAAAAACTTAGTGGTGTGTAATTGTAGGATTAGGTTTTGTAAGCTTATTTGTGTTGTTGCTTGTGTATCGCATAAGAAGTAAACACGGGAATAATATTCTTTTTACCAGTTCTCTGTTCAAGAATTCCACAATGTTCACTACACCCTTATGAACGCACTTATCAATGATCGATGTATATAAAAACATACATCGAACATTGATAAGTGCGTTAGCACCGTTGCAATGTCTTTGTCTTCTTTACTATGTTTTGTTCTACCAGATACGTGTGGCATCCAGATGTAACGAAAATGTGTAGGTACTGTCTTTTTTCTACCTAAAACTATAGTATGTATATACCCCTTTTGCATAAAAAAAATAATATTGGAAAATCATCCCATGACTTCTCCTACATTGGGCGAGGCGTACACTAAGCACTAGGTTGCAACAGTATACAGCTTGCATCATGTGCACTTTCCAGAGACATTTCGATTCGGTCACTGTGCACTCTCCGATTCACCAATCTGAGTAACAGTGTGTAATACTTATAAGCGAGCTTCCTTCAAGTAATTTTCCACTTGATCAGACAGTCGACTTTTTTCCCTTTTTCTGTTTCCCTATCGCAAGTCGAGTGTAAGCTTATTGGCCTGCTAAGAATTCTAATAAAAGTTAGGTACATCAAGTTAGTAAAACTAAGTAGGTCTTTACCTCAGCCGATTTTGTAGGGGATCGAGATGGTACTCGATTTAAATACGGGCTTATTACGTGATCCGAATATCAGAAGATTTTCTTGTTACTCCGTTTTTTTGTTTATTGCGTCCCAAATGTTGAGTAATTAAATCAGTAACTGCTTGAGATTTGAATAAAGAATTCCAAGTGTTTTTGTTTTTTCGTTTGAAAGTATTCCATTCGATTTTGTTTTATTAGTGGCCTGAATGTTATTGTATTTTCTGGTTAGTAAAATAATGCAAATGTAATAAATAAAAGATGTTAGTTTTAAAATTTCTCTCGTCTTTCGTATTTCTTTGGTAGAATAAATTGTATAGTTTTATTATTTAATGTGAGAAGAAAAGAAGCATCTTTTTGTAGCATATTAACATATTCGGTTTTTTGTAGCGTGTGGATTTTGACCACAAGAAATTCAATATATATTTTTTCAAATGTTTTGATTGCATCGCCTCGCCTTTTATCCCCATAGAGGTAATGCAGAGGTGCACATTACGGCATGTAATGCCATGGGACTTATAGAAACACATTATGGCACGTAAAAGTGGATGTAAAATGTACATTCACTTTTCCCTATTTGTGTTATAAATCCCATGTAATAGGGGTGAGCCTATTACCGTATACTGGGCACTATTTCAGACTCCGTGCTACTGTTGAGAAAATTGAAAAATGGAGACAACTGAAAAAAGCCCAATAACTACTTTGCCCACACCCGGGAATCGAACCCAAGACCCATTGTGCAGCAGCGTTTTTTAACTAAGTTTATGTGTATAAATAATAAATACCTAAATCAAAACTTCACTTTCAAAAGCTCAGGTTATTCACGAGAATATTCAATTGGGAAACTGTTCGAAGTAAAAGTGTGTTGTTATCAACCGTTTTCAATTACAACCCACTCAGGAAGTTCGTTGTTTAGACCTTTGTAAAGCTGTTACGTTTAATGGACGAAGCGAGAAGGATTGATATGGTTACCTTTAGCAGATATATTGTTTTCCGAATTGTTTTAAAATTGTAACTATCATATTGGAGTAACAGTGGTGACATATAACAAGTGACAGATGACAGAAGTCGCACATAGACGATCGACGGATGATGTCATAAATGCTACATCGCACATAGGTATTAAGTTTACATGCGAATAAGCATGGGTAGAAAATCCCAACGAACAACAGTTGGGCAGTAAGCTCGCCAGTCACGCTCACCTCGCCTAGTCGGAGGATTCTCCTTTTCTCAGAGAACTTTACTCTCTGGTCTCTAAATATTAAGCAACAAAGGATTTAACCATGTCAAAATTATCGGTCTTTTTGAATTCGGATATGTTAAAACAACTACGTTCATCTACGTCTCGTCCTATTCCAAATATTTGTAATCTGAATAGAATCACTAAAGCTTTTTACAACACTACCTCTTTTGAATTTATTAAGACCTGCTAATTTAATAAAATTCCCAAATCAAATACAAATATTTATTTCCATTACAAATTAAACTAGCGATATGTATCACAGCAACCTCGCTTTTATATTTTTTGAATGACAAAACATTGAATTTTCTGTTTACGTTTACACAAAACAATAGCATTCGTGAATACCTACTATTTTTTGTGACTGTTTGTATAATAACATTGCAAATGAAAGCTTCATAATGTAAATATCAATATTTGATTGTCTTCCTACACGCTAACGTTTTATCAAACAGAGGTTTCTTATTGTTTGGTTTTTATTCTCTCGAAATAAACATTGACAAGTCATTGTTATTAATTTTAGATAGGGAAATATCATTCATATGTTAGGTAAAAGTTTACTTACACATATTTTTGCTTGTTATGCCTTCCGACCTTTTTTTGTGACGGGAGAAAACCCAATGATATCTCCCGCCTTTGGGCGAGGCGAGACGGAGTATCAGACTCTTGCTGACTATAAGCCATGCTGTTCCTACTCCTGCTTTTCGACCCGGAGCCCCGGTAATCCGCTTGGCAGTCCGCTCCTGGGCCTTCCGATCCTACTTCGTGATAATTATTGTAACAGAAGCGAGTCTTATTTTATTACCAAACATTGGATTTCGTATCAAACTGATTGCTACTACTGGTAAGTTCTGAAGTTGTTAACTTTGGAAAAAAACCAACGGGCAGTAGACCAATCATGCTGTCAACGTTTATGCGTTCCGATCGAAGCTTGAAACTGGTTGAGCGCCCTTGAAAAGTATAACTAAGCTGTTTTACTGAGTACTATAGTTAATATCTCAATGGTCTCCTAATGATATTTTTCATATTATAACATAATGTCATGACAAACTTAAAACTAAAATAATAATTCTGTCTATAACAGAGTCATTACGCCATCTGCTTATAACTTGGCGTAATAACTAGATCTGATCTGAATTTGAACAATGTTTAGATTCGAACAGCTTCGGTCTGATCCATGCGGAATAATCCTTTTCGACCGTTGCACATTAAACAATTGAAATGTACAAATGTATTGCACAATATTACCTACTTACCGGTTTAGTTTGTGTTGATGTATTGTTAACTAATTTAAAACTAGTTAATTTTATATTAGCTTATCATAGTGTACCTCATTTTGTGGCATATTGCCCACAGTCATCAAACATCTTTTTTTGTTTGAAACACTGACTTGGTCACTAACATTATCATTAGAACTTGACCAGTGCCGAAATATCGGAAACTCATAGACATAAAAATACATGGTAAATATCCCGTCTCAAGTTCTTATGATAGTCATCAAACTATTCATGAATTTAATGCTACCTAATTAATTGAATATTAAAACAACGTTACATAAAACATAACAAAATACTTCGCAAGCTCAATTTAAATTCACAAAAAAGTCCTTACCATAATTTAATTCTCAAAATTTTCGACGAATAGTTACAAAACCGAGCTCCGAAGTGGCTGGCAGAAGACCATCAAATGCCGTTATAATTAAAACTGAAATCCTCTTACAACATTTAAAACGATTCCGCATAAACGACATGTTGATGAACTTTCTACAAAATTGTGAGTAAGATGATTGTGGGTGCATTCATGTTTTGGTAATATATTTTCTATATTATTAACATTTATGTTGTGGTTGCCCAGATGTTTAAGGCTTCTCATGCATGAGGGCGCGGTTTCGAAACCTACCAACGGTAAGTACCAGTGTGGCTTTTTCCAAGTTATATGTACTTGATCGTCATGGATCAACGATTCTATTTTTATTCTAAGTTGATCTTTATTACGTGGAACAGGGAATAAAATTCCATGTGAGATGTTATTTGAGAAGGTATAAGCCGGTAAACGAGCATACGGATCACCTGATGGTAAGCTATCGCCGCCGCCCATGGACACCCAAAATACCAGAGGCGTTACTAGAGCGGTGCCTTTTGCGGGTTAGGAATTTAAGGGTTGTTGGGGAATCGGGGATTGGCAAGATTGGGAAGGGAGGTAATTTGGCCTCCGGTAACCTCACCCATACAACGAAACACAACGGCGTTGTTTCTCGGTTTTCATGAGGCCGTGGTATCACACCGGTCGAGCCGGCCCATTCGTGCCGAAGCATGGCTCTCCCACACTTATAAATGTCATCATCATCATCAACGGATCTATTCTGTGTCTGTTCACCCTTTCAATTCTATTCACTCAAAATATCTTACATACGCCAAAAAGACTGAATAAACACATTCACACCACAAATCGAACAACACCAATAACATTTACACTCAATTTATTATCCAATAAAAATACCGAAAACGTTTCCATAAATCAAATGTAGAAGAACAAACGTAAATCAAATTGTATATAATATTTTCATACAGAACAATCTCTAGGGGAAAGGTAATCAAGTAAGTTAAACCCAATAAGTTTCAGCCGAGATACTCCAGGGGGCGCGCCGAGCGTAAATAAACAACTTCACACCTCACGCGTATGTATGTATGTAAAAGTTTTTTTCGAATATAATATTACGTATGTATCATTCTATTATTAGGGGTGTTGTGTGATGTACCAGGGTTTGGTAAAAATAATGTGATTGGATTATGCAAAAATGGTATTACAGGTTTGTATAAACCAAGCCGTTTAACCCATTAAATGTAAAAAAACGCGCCATAGATTATGGCCCTGTAACTGTAAATCTATAGTCACATTAAAAAAAAATTTCTAGCAATCCTTAAAAATATGCCTGCAAAGACTGAAAGCACAACGTGTAGCGGGTTCATTTTTAAAGGCGAACAACACTTGTAACATTCGTAAAGTGTTGTTTCGGGTCTGAGTGTCATGTATATGTGAACTTGTATGTTTGTAAACGCACCCACGACACTGGAGAAAATTCTAGGGTAGTTGTAATATCAATTTATACATATATGCCATACATCAGATACAGATTGAATTTTAAGGCATATGAATTTTGAAAGTCTATAATTACAATAATTTTACAAAATCAAAAGAGCAAACCCAACAGTGTGTGCTCAACGACCACATTATAAATCAATCTACCAATAAGAAACTCCAAACTTTAATAAACTTAACTGCATATTAAAACAATCAAAGTTTCCAAAGAGATTAAAAATTCAAATTCTTTCGCCTTGTTCAACCAATTAATAAAGTAATTCTTAATAAGCGAGATATTTTGTGAGACCCTTTTATAAATTTTGCTACAGGGTTGTCACTTTATAATAAAACTAATTAATTAAAAGTAACAACCAATCGGTTTTAGCATTTCGTTGTAGACATTGGGCCTCTCAAAGATTTCGTTACGTCCATTAGCTGGATTTTATGTAGACAGCTATTTCTTAGTACTTTACTAACTTATTTTGAAACTTGGTTCTACGGAGACCCGATTTGTAAAGATTTGGTGCTAACTTTTTTTTTATCATTCGGTGGAAATGAGTTGGGTTTTGGTGAACAACTTAACCTTACAAAACTTAGTGAATACGTAAGCAAAAAGGTGTTTGCAAACGCGATCTTTGAATGCGAGTTCCTTTGTTTCTGTGAGACGGTGGACGTGCGTCTCTTAAACTTAGAAGTTACAAAATCAACGTCATTCCTTTTCTCCCCAAAGGGTTAGGCAGAGGTGCATAGTATGTCACGTAATGTCGCTTCACAATGTTCAGAAATACTTTGCCCGACCTGGCAGTCGCACTTGTGACCAATGAGGCAGTCCAACAAGTTACAAATAAATCAATACAAAACATACAACATACAGAATTTATGATAAGGATGTATTAAATAATATTTTTATGGTATCGACCGCACAGAAGATTCAATTAATTACCTTCAACCTACACAAGAAAATACAAGCTTAAGTTAATGCACTCAAACATAGGAAATAAAAAAAGAACCACGCAATGGGTTTAGACAAATTGGTCGGAAATCAAAAAAATATATTCTACGGAAAAATGTAATAAGTGAATTTATACATATAAAACAAATTAATGTAAAATTGTAAATTCCTTCAAAAACAAATATTCAGCAAAGGTATGCAGGTACTTATACCTACGTAATGGAATGAGACAAATTTCGAAGATCTGCGGAAAGCAATACGAATATTAGAAAATCCCCATACGGCGATGCTGTGGGGCCATGGAACGCGCGAATTTATTTCACGTTGCACTGTTATGTTTGTTTTTATTACTCGAAAAGTTTATGTTTATTCTAGGAAATTGTGAAGAGTTTTTTTGTGGTCCTAAGAGGAACATAATGTAATATAATGATTTAATGGTACAGGTGTTGTACGCAATACCTACACGAGAATGTTGGAATATCGTATTTTCTATGCAATTTTGGAGTCTGGTAAATACATGTTCCGTATTTTTTTCAAAGATAATATTGTTTGGTAATTAAATTCCCTAATTAATGTATTAGGCAAGTACCTACGTATGTTTTCCAGTGTTGTGGACAACTTAACAGATTATCAGGGCTCCGGCTCAAAGCAGGAGAAGGAACAGGGTGATTTTTAGTCAGTAAGAGTCTGACACTCCCTATCGCCTCACCCAAGGCGTGAAGGCGGAAAAAGTCCTTGGTAGATTTTCGGGCATCAAAACAATAAAAAAAAATACGCATGTTTAAAAATATTTGACTTCAGTTATTACTGTAATAAAACATCCCATGAAACATTACTCTTACTCTCTACATACATATATCTCAACAAAAAAATCTGTAAGTCAATAAAATAATACTATAATATTAATTGATCGCTACTTTCTCTATTCGCTTTATTCAGCCAGTAATGGCTTACTCGCCAACTTCAAAGCCGTCCGACTCAAGATATTATTTCTGAATTCCTTCGGAAACATACTTAACAGATTTGAAAACTTCATCTGTATTTGCTGTAAGACATTAAGTTATCTAAGTCTTTTAAAATTTATTACGTAGATATTGGTTCACGTTGGTGCCAAGAAAACTTTTTTGTTTATTTCTAGAACTGTTGTTTCTTGTTGTTCCAAAAGGAACACAGAGAATTATTGTGGATATTAATTGTAAAACAATGTCACGCCTTTTATTCCCGAAGGGGTAGACAGAGGTGCACATTACGGCACGTAATGTCGCTATACAATGTACACCCACTTTTCACCATTTGTATTATAGGGGGTGAGCCTATTGCCATATACCGGGCACATTTCCAGACTCCATGCTACTACTGAGAAATTTTCGAAAAATGCCCAACAATACTTTGCCCGACCCGGGAATCGAACCCGAGACCCCTGTACGGCAGTCGCAATTGCAACCGCTCGAACAATGAGGCAGTCAAACGAAATAAAAAACCTTTTGTTCGTCTGCAACCCAGGGCTCACTTTTACGATTATAATACCAACAAGGCAATCATAAAGCATCCTATTTTAAAATCGTATTAACGTTTATTTCCGCTGATTTTAAGGACTGCGTCTTCAGACTTAACGTAATGTAATTTACGTTAAGAATTTCAACAGTTACATAGAATAGCAGACGAAGCAGGAGAGGTCTTTTGTCATACATGTGTTATGTGTATGTTGAGGTTGAACCAACGTTGTACAGGTTGCGCGCTGGAAAAAATTGTAAAAAAAACCGTTCATTTAAAATACGACTGCTGATGGTTTGTTTTGAATTCATCAACCAGTTTGTTCTGATAAGAGTCACAGTTTCACATATGAGATTGTGTTACAATAAACTATTTTTTTTTTTACTAAAATGTAGTTATTACTACATACCATAGTCGTAATGGTAGGAAAGTTTCAGTCGCTCGCTTTTCTACTAATGTAACTTTTATCGAGTTATATTTACTTTCTAAGATTATTTAGACACCACCGACAAACGGTGAAGGAAAACATTGTGAGGAAACCTGAGCTTATAATTGCATAACGTGTCAACCTGCATTGAGCAAGCGTGTTGACTAATACTCAAACCTTCTCCGTGCGAGAAAAAGCCTTTGGTGAGCAGTGGTCCAGGATTTTGATCCTGGGACATGCGTGTCCCGCTGCTTTTTTTGCTATGTAACCCGGCTTACTATTTACTTACTAGATGAGTTTTAAAACGAAACTTAACTATACGGTGCTTATTTGATTATAAAACAAAAAGGACTATATTTATAGATGTAACATGAAGCTGCCTAATGCAATTTTGTATTAGAGTGCACTTCTACCGAAGCTCTATAAGGGTTTACCTTCGGGGAATAGTTGTCATGACGTTATCTATACATATATAAAATCGTAGAAAAGTGCTGTCTGTACATTGAAAATAAAAATAAAAAAATAGCAGGGGTTATTGTTATGTCGATGTCGAACCCAAAAATGTAATTAACTTTTTTTTTGTCTGTTTGTCTGTTTGTCTGTTTGTCTGTTCGTCTGTGCGCGCTAATCTCAGAAACGGCTGATCCGAGTTGGATGCGGTTTTCACGAATATATTGTGGGATGCTTAAATTTACATTTAGTGTTTGTTTCATGTCAATCGGTTCATAAATAAAAAAGTTATGTCAAATTAAAGAATCACGTCGAACATTCTATGCTTATACCATTAATCTCCGCAACTATTTGACGGATTTGGTTGAAATTTGGTACAGATATAGTTTAGAACCTTAGAAAGGACATAGATATATTTTTATTTCAAAAATCAAAAAATAAAAATAAGAAATAAATTATTTATAAATAATTCTATGTCGATCGTTACACGACTTCGGTTCATGTTATTGTTTTAATTTATCGAAAAAAGTAAATAAATACTAAAAAGGTATGAAAAAAATAATATCAATATAATAAAACATGTAGTACAAAGAAAATGCTCTAACGGAGTATAGCCAATTCTATGTCGATCGTTAGACGACTTCGGTTCATGTTCTTGTTTTAATTCATCGAAAAAAAGTAAATAAATAGTAAAAAGGTATGAAAAAAATAATATCAATATAATTAAACTTTTAGTACAAAGAAAATGCCCGAACGGAGTATAAATAAATAATCCAAGTTGTCTTTATCCTCGATAGATGGCGTTGGGATACGAAATAGATATGGTTTCGTTACATTCATTTGGTTGGGTATCGGCCGAGCGCTTCGGTACTATCGTAGAAAAAGTGTATTATCAGTCGTAGATTATTTGTCTGTAGTGGTCCTGCTGTTTCGTATATTCTAAATTGGTTTCGTTGTATTTGTCAATTAATAAGTTTATTTGTTGGGTTTTCCTGGTTTTTTGGTTAAACTATTTAACGTAGGTTTAGTTTGCTATACGCCTATTAGTAGTTACTGTAGTTAGTTTTTTTAATCAAATTGTAAGTCTAATTTTTTTTTTAATTAGATCAGATTTAAGTCGTTTCTTTTAAATTATTTAGTTTAAGCTTGGTTATTATAGCATAGAGGATAGGTTGTAATATAGTTTATTTTTTAATTGTTATAAATTCGTAATTCGTAGCTTTCTTTAGTTTTAAGTTAGTTTAAGTCCGTTTTTAAACTATTTTTTCAATGCCCTAAGTGAGTATACATCTATTAAATTCAAACGCAGAGCTCATTATGTTGATTTTTGAAGAGTTCCCTGGAATATCATTACACAACGCATGTTTCAAGAGATCCCGCGAGATCGGGAACTATGTGGTTAAAACCAAAAATTTGCCGGAAGTCACCACTCCACGCGAACGAAGTCGCGGGCAGCTAGTACGTAATATGTAACTTCTTCTTGACATTTGTTACATCGCAGAGGTGTCCCTTTATGCAATGTACGTAATACCATACTTAATTTATTGCTTACGCCTTGACAAGTTTTCGTCACCTATATATCAAGTGTGCAATGTGCAAATTGACTGTGCAATGTGGTGGGTTCCATACACCCAAAACACCAGAGGCGTTGAACGAAACACAACGCTCTTTCATATCGTCACCACTCCGGTCGAGCCGGTGCATTCGTTCCAAAGCATGGCTCTTCCAACCTTTCGTATAAGAAACAATATAATGTGTCAAATCACAGTACTCAAATGGTAATATTTACATAATATTGAATACAAAATACACTCCAAAACAGTACTTAATGGTAATATTAACAAAAATCTCCGCCACCAAACCAAATCAGTTGACACTAAAACCCAATCACATCGAATAACTACAAAATAACGTAAAAAAAATGGGAATACGTTTTCACAAAACCATTTCTTTTAACGAACTTCGTTATGGTGCTTATGTACGGAGTTGTTGCGGGGGTATGCCGCCATTATTATTATATTCGCGCAATCAGTACCCTCTCATTACGTATTCTCGACCAAAGGTCCCTTGTATCTTAAGGTGCACTATAAAAATAGATGAAGCCTTATACGGGTCTCTGTAATTTGTTTTAAGCAAAGTGCCTCCGTCTCACATTGATGTGACGAGATGTTCTTGGACTTAGGTTTTGCTGGATATGTGTGTTTTGAGATAGGACGTTTAATATACCTATGCGTTAATGATTTATAAGATTTATAAAGAAGGCTTTTTTGAGGAGGAAAATTATCCAATGTCTTTTCCCGCCTTGGGCGAGGCAAAAGAGAGTGTCAGACTCTTACTGATTAAAAACCACTCCTTTCCTACTCCTGCTTTTCGAGCTGGAGGCCGCCTGTAACCCGCTAGGCAGTTAGCAGAGAGTTAACAGCCACGCTCCGAGACAATTTAATGATAATTATTAAGATTATTCGTTAGTGTCGATTTTGTATTGAAAACAATTGCTGTTCAGTAACTATTAAATTACTCAGGTACGGCAGTAAATCTTATTAAGAGATTACTTAAATATTGAAAACTAGATGTCATACTATTCTATTAACTTAATAACATAGTTATTAAATCAAGGATGACATTGCAATCACTGGACATGGAGTTTTATTATGATTATTGGATCAGGCGCAGCAATGCCTATACTAAGATAAATTATCTTAGAAATAACATTTTGATTACAAATTCTAAGTAGTAATTAGTCAGTAAATCTGATAGATAATGGACTACACCTATTGTCTGACGTTAAGCTTGTTATTCAAGTGAAATTAAATAATTAAAGCTTTTTATAATAGAATACCAAGAAGTCTGACGTAAATTTATGATAATAGGCTACACAAAAACAACAAAAAATGTAAACGAAACCTCCGCCCACTACTTCGAACTAAAAACAAACGTGACATTATGTTACAATAATAAAAACATAATGTTAGTACATTTTCTGCTTTCAGAAAGCCATATAAAATAATATTTTTAATATGGGAAAGCCATTCGAGAGCTTCGGCACGAATGGGCCGGCTCGACCGGAGTGATACCGAAAATCGACGTGAAACAACGCTTGCGTTGTGTGAGTGAGGTTGCCGGATGGGCAACCGACAACCAACCCTCTTCCCAATCAAAACCCCCAAACAACCATAACCCTTCAAAACCCCCAAAAGATCGGCAACGCACTTGTAACGCCCCTGGTGTTTCGGGTGTTCATGGATTCCTTACCATCAGTTGATCCGTCTGCTCGTTTACCAGCTTATACCATAAAAAGTAAATATCAAAGTACTTACTACTTCACATAAGAACGTAGTCCTCAAAACAAAATAAGACTTAAGTACATACCTAAATCGAAATTATCACCATTAGGTACCATTTCAATATGATTACAACTTGCTCAGTTCAATAGACTTACAGATACTAGAAGAGACATTTTTTGGCTATTTATATTCACGTTAAAGACGGTTATGTTCTTGGCACCGCCGTAGAATTCTTATGTCGTATCCAGTGTACATTATATCCCAACTTTTAGTACATACGTGAGTATCAAGGAACGTGGTTAGTGGGTACAAAGTTTCGGTGTTCAACCACACTACATTTTACCTTAATTACATTTTCACAATGTACTTCTAGTTGCCTACCTAGTAATTGTACAGAGGGTAAAAGGGTATTTGTTACAAATTACTTCACTTAGTTAGGATTTGTTGAAAAAAACTTACTTACTTTATCTACGAATTTGATGTTGTATATGAAAGTTAAATTGCTCTTTGCGTGTTTTTGTATGATTATAGTTTTGTGGTTTTTTTGACTGGTGTTGTGTTTTACTTTATCAATTCATCAATGACTGGATAATTAATAGTTATTGTTATTAAAAATTACGGTTTACGGTAAATGTACGTACATTTATGGAGAAAAACTTCGTGAGTAAATCCTAAGCAATAACTAAAAATTTATATATTAACTCGTACTTGTTTGGCTAACTGTCATATTGAATAAAAGAAAAAAAAATTGGAACTGTCTTCAACATTTTTTACTGCCTCCATTTTTTTTAATCAGGTAATATTCCTAAAAGCCCTTCTCCTCAGTCTGAAAATACTATACTGAAAACCGCATCAAAATCGGTTGAGCCAATCACGAGATAATCGCGCACAAACATACAGATATTTTTTTGAAGTCGATCAAATAAATCAACGAATAAGAACAAATGAACGCACTAACCTCAAAAGTGACTAGACAGAACTGTATAAATGCTAATTACAAACCATAAACTACAGGACCACATCATCCATAACTAAATTACGCCCAAACCAGGGCTAGTAAATCATTGGCACGTTTCAAATTAATTCACTGCTGTACCTGAGACTAATCCATGACGCAATCAGCTCGCTTTTGTGACCGAAATCGAATTGTGATGAGCATTTGTTCGGGCTAGTGTTTTTTATATTAGCTATTGCGCGTTTTTCTTTAAGGGGGAACATCATTAAATGACTTCTCCCGTCTTGGGCGAGGCGAGAGGGAGTGTCAGACTCTTACTGACTAAAAACCACCCCGTTCCTATTTCTATTTTTCGAGCCGGAGCCCCGGTTACCCACTAGGCAGTTTAACAACGTCTTTTTTTAGAAAAAGATTTATCATATTTTGCATTGGATCTAGCGATTGATAAATAATACTTAATATCATTTAGCTGAAAGTATGCCGAACTTAAACGATTGTAGTATATCGATACTTAAACTCGCTGAAGTTACAAATTACCTTCAGTATTATTTAGAATCGATTTCGAAACTTTCTTTGGAAGTCCGTACAAGAGGTACACATTATGCAGGTGTAACACTTTTACCACATGACAGACAGACACGCAGGCACACTAAACTCTTTGGAAAATTGATATGGGGAACTTGATATACCTACTAAAATAAAATGCATGAGTGACATAATACTAAAAGGAATTCGGCAGCGTGCTATTGAAACCTATGTCAAACAGTGTCAATATGCGAAGTCCAAATATAGTTCAAAGTCTACCAATGAATATTATTTTATTTCACCTCGAGCTTAAACCTTTTTCACCCATCCTGGGCTTATTATAGAGCCATGCCAGGGTCGACCGCAGTGGTGGACGACCTCACAGAAAACCGACGTATGTCACGTATGTCGTTGTCTAAGAGAGGTTACGGAGGCCCAATTACCCCCCTTCTTAATCATCCCAATCCTCGATTCCCCAACAACCCTTAAATTCCTAACCCCCAAACAGCCGGCAATGCACTTGTAACGCTTTTGGTGTTTTGGGGGTCCATGGGCGGCGGCAATTTGCTTACCGTCAGGTGATGCATCTGCTTCTTTACTGGCTTATATCATAAAACAATCCTATTCTTGACACGTTTAAGCCATTTAATAATAATTATCTCTCTTAATCATTCTGTTTCAGTAGTCTTAATCATTTTGTTTCAATATGAAAACTAATACATAAATACCCGTATAAATAATAAGCCCAAATTGTACGAGGTTCGGTTATTTAAGGCTTCCCTATTTCAAATTAGCTATTAGCACTGCTTAATAATTACATTCAATATTGAATTTTCATTTAAACATCGCTACCTGTATGTTCAGCTAAATTAATAACCAGACTAGCAAACGCATTCAATTTTCCAATTAGTTTATTGTGTTTAATTGTAATTAAAAAGATGTACATACATAAGTATAGTTTCTTTACACCTATGCTTTAAGTTAGAAAAAGGTAAATAATAAATTATACTAAATTTTATTCTGTAAAAAATGAGTTATCTATTACGAAAATATCACAATCGATGGTATTCATTCCGAATATTAAAATCAAAGAACCAAAGGTACATTTTTATTATAACTATCGTGAGACATACAAAATTAATTAAAATCACGGATTACTCACGTACATTAATCGAGAAAAGCTCTATTACTTTCGAGTCATAGAATGACTCTTCATCATGAGCAGCGTGCGCAGACATGGCGATGTGGCGCAGCCTACTGGTTAGACCTTTACCTTTACTGGTTAAATCTATAATTAGAAATTATAAGTTCAGCTTTCCTCACGATATTTTCCTTCACCGTTTGTCACTGGCGTCTAAATAATTTTAGAAAGTACATATAGTACGTAATAAGTCACATTGATACTTTGCCATTGGTAGATTTCGAAGTCGCACTCTCATGCTTGAGAAGCGGACGTCTTCGTCTCCGGGCTACCAAGAAACTATGATTAGGCAAAAATAACAAAGAACAGTACTAACTTTACCAAGGAGTCAATAAGATAGATGGATTTGAAGGTGTATAATAAAAGTCATATCTGGTCAAAATATAGAAACAACCTGACATTTAAGGTATAAGATTAAGGGTGCTATTCCATCAGATATGTGCTATACAGATATGCACTAGCATAGAGCTATTTCCACTGATACTATGTGACCGTTTCCATCGATAATATGTGACCATTTCCACGTTCCGTTCCGTTCCGTTAGTAACAGTATGAAGATGCGCAGCTCGAGTATGCGATGTATCGACAGTACGAAAGCCATCCATAGCACGCATCTTTCCATATAAAAAAAAAACAAAGCTGGGCTGAGGCTGTTTTCACCAGTGCGAAGCTATGTGTACCAATGAATATGATTGGTGGAAGCCAAACGCATTTATAGCAACGTAGCATAGAACATCTCTTGTGGAAAAGCACCCTTAAGGTATGAGATTTAAGTCCTACGAGAATAAGGATTACTAAAAATGTTTTGTGTTATAACCTTTAGCTATACAATACATTTCCACGTGAGTATCCAAGATTTATGAAATTATTTTGAGATGTACCTAGTATTTGTATAAAACGTACGTAGGCACGTAATAGTATTAATTCTTTTGTTACATCGTTTAAACTAAACTTGTATTTTGTGTTATTGTAACTAAGATTTGAAATAAAATTCTTGAGATTTTCTCTTAAATGTATAACACTTTTTGTATCTACAGTACAGTATGTTTGTTCACATATTGTTGAAGCACACACTTAGAAGTCTATTTCTAAGCCTACTCTAACCATCTAAGCGTGTGTTATCAGCATACTATAATATAATCTTACTAATATTATAAATGCGAATATTTGTGTGTATGTTTGTTACTCAATCACGTCAAAATGGCTGAAGGGATCGAGATAAAATTTGGAACAGGGGTAGGTTATGGTCTGGAATAACATATAGGACACTTTTTTTCTCTCGGGACCGCGGGCGAAGCCGCTGGTAGAAGCTGGTAGCATAAAAAAATGTAAATCGATTGATTTATAAATTGTTATCATACTTGACTTTATGGCATTTAAATAATACAAAGAAGATCCTCTTCATACTTTATTTTATTGGTATAACTTCAAATGATTTGTCAATTATGTTTTTTTAACAATAATTTCATCAGCAGTCACGCAAAGTATGACTTGTTTTCTCGTTGAGTACAGAGTGAACTTTGCAATATATTCTCCATAAAAAAATGAGGAGCCGTAGAAAATTTTCACAGACTCTGAGAAATTAACAAAAGTGCTGTGGTAGCCCTGTAAACAGAAGAAAATGGACGATAAATTATTACGCTTAATTATTTCTTTTAATGAAAAAATTGCAACTGATTTTACCTCGAAAAGGCAAGTGAAGGTAGCTTGTCTTGTTGATCTTAAGGTATATTGCAAAATGTGAAGAATAAGTCGTATATTTATCTTTTTTTTTTTGGCTAGTGGCTAGAAATCACACGGCCAACCTGATGGTAAGTAGTTATTGTGGCCTACGGACACTTGCAACACTTGGGGCATTACATGCGCTTCGCTTATCTTTGAGAATACAAAATGTCCATAAAAAATTATTACCTTTCGAAGAACACAGCTACGCAGATCAACATACTTTTTCAGTGCTGTAGCCACAAGTCGATTTAAACAAGGTTTCTCAATAGAATAGTCCCATATTAGCTTCTTATGGTTATTCTTCAAACTATGGATGGCCACTTTCATCTAAAATAAGTAATTAAGAATAAAAACTACAATCTTTTACTTTTGATGGTCAAGAAATTACTTCTACAGTTTTTAAATAACAAGAACTTAAATCCATAGTAGGCCAGCAACATTTTTTTTTTGAATTTATAAAAAATAATGTCTAATGAAAGAATACAAACTTCAACAATCCGGGCCGCATCATTAAGTGTCAGATTAACTCCTCCTTTGTACACATTTTGATCCAAATACAATGATGTTGTAATATTTGCTAAAGTGTTCTCTATATCTGGACATGGTTTGAAATATCGAAAACTAACATCAAAAGGTCCCTGAAACAAAAACATTTTTAAAACTAATTAACGAGCAATGGCAAGTCACTTCCAACCGGCCTATCTGGAAGATTTTAGGGGAGAGGCCTATGTTAAGCAGTGGACGTCTTTTAACTGATATGATGATGATGATGATTATGAATTTAATCAGCTTCATTTTCTTAATTTTATGTTTAAAATCGGCTAATATACGAAAACAGAATCATAAAAATAAAATAAAAAAATCCCTTACATACTTACATAGGTATCAGAATTTTTTGGTCCATCCATCAAAAACTGTATTGAATTCACATAGTGTGATACAGTAACCAATATAAATAGAGACACAACCAACATCACGACTACGTTAGTTGTTGAATATGATAAAGAAATAATGGGCAAAACAGCTATGGATCAAAATATTGCAAGGACTGAAAATAACAATACATAATATGAATTTAATGAAGCTGTTGAATTAAGTGCTGTTGATATCAATGTTTTGGATGAAGTGGTTAGATTAACTGATTATGGTAATAGAGCAGAACTTAATGTAATTTTGATGAATACTTATAATGTTGTATTAATGGATGTATTCACTTATTTTGGTGGACTTTTACAGTATAGATTAAGCTTCTCTTCTAAAGCACCATTAATCCTGAAATCAGTAGAATTAGTCTTACTTAGTGGCTAGACGTCCAAATTTGAGGTCGCAGGAAGCCCCTAGATGCAGTCCGCTTCCAACCAGCCTATCTGTCAGAAATCTGCCAGAAAGTCATTGGGGAGGCTTATGCTCAGCAATAGACTTCCTTTAATTGATATGATAATGATGAATGCTTTTAAAAAAAAGTATCATTATTTACGTTTCCAATTTAATGCCGATATTGGTAGTATTTATGTCTGGATTGCTAGATACTAGTAAAACAATTACCTGTACTTACCTGATAGTTTATGATATGACACCCATATTATGACCTTATTGAACCTATTACTTGGATTAATTAAGGTGAGATCGAGATAGGTATGTAGAAATTAATATCATTTTTCGCAAATATAACCTCAAAAATTTTAAGCAGATTTTGATAAAGGCGTTTATATCAATAATGATCAACAATCTGATATCATAGCAAATCATGAACGCTGTGGTAGAATCGTGTTTACCAATCGCTGTTGGAACAGTAAACAGAAAGCTATTACAATTTTCATATTATGTACACACTTTAGTCGCATTCATTTCGTTATTGGATTCATTGGTTGCACTAGAGCTATTTTAAAAATATTATTGGAAATTAATTTTCTATCAAACTTTGTAGTTCCTATGTCGATGCCTCGTGAATCAAGGCTGAACAATAGGAATTTGGGTTTGGGCTTTAAGTAGTCCTTTTGGACTGGATTTTGGGTGGGTTTCTCTACCTCTAGCGTTTTTTACTTATTTCTGGACAGCACTGAGTATTGAATAGATTCGACTGGATGTAAAAATTTTATATAGTGACTGTTAATGCTATCTGCATTCCACAACTTGAGAAATGTTATACAAATATCTTGGTTAGAACTTTCGGCAGATGTTGTGAGCTGCTGACTAGCAAAGACTCTCATAGACTGACAAAATATCAAAAGTCATTTGGATATTTGTTAAAAGAGACAAGATAACCTAGTTATTGAAAGGAAAAAATGGATAGAAATATTCAATTTTCTTTTATTTTAATTTCATTCTCTGGGTAAAAAATTTACCCGATAGTAGCTGGGATAGGTAATGAAATTATCTTTTTTATTATAATATAATTTATTTGATAACGTTTACGTAATACTTTTCTTGGTAAACACAGCGTTGATCTGTAAACACATAATGTTTCCTTGCTTCGCCATGGCGTTCATTTTGAAAGAGTAGTCCCCATAGAAAAACGAGCTCCCAAAGAATTTGTACGAAATATCAGTGTAGTTGCTTTTGTAAATATATTCACCCTGAAAAGAGAAAGTTAATTTTAAAATATGTGATGTTCAAAACGTCTGTTCAGTATGGAACTATGGAAAATTCCTTTTTAGTGAAGACTTCATATTCTAGCAATGGACTGTCATTCACTGTTAATAAAACAACTTTTCTTGTGTTATAAGCCGGTAAAAGAGCAGACAGATCATCTGATAGTAAGCAATCAGCGCCCTTTTGGGGGTAAGTGCCCTTTTGGGGGACACAACGCAAGCGTTATTTCACGTTGGTTTTCAGTGAGGCCGTGGTATCACTCCTGTCGAGCCGGCCCATTCGTGCCGAAACATGGCTCTACCACAGCTAGTTTTGGTAGCAAAGCATTTGTAAAATAGCGCCTACGTAAACAAAGCTTAGGTTCACAATCCAAATATAAATTCTATACATACCGGTGGAACGACGCAGTTACGCATAGTAGGGAAGTATTGTTTCATAATACCGCTGATCACGAAATGTTGGCACGGCTTGTTCACCTTGTAATTCCATAATATATTCTTCTGATTTCCATTCACATTCCATACTATGGTTTTGAACTGTAAAATGGGAATATTTATAACTGTTAAGTTTTTTTGTTTGTCCACAAAATCATTGTGATAAATTAATCTTAACAGCAGTTGAATTGTAAACTCAATTGAGATTATTATAACAAGTCTATAGGATATTCTTTTAAGAAATTCTTTACGTATATTTATTTTCTTTAGCGAGTTTTAAGGGCAAGCAGACCAAATAGACTAAGGTCTGCATACTGCTTAGCGAGTTACCGAGGCTCCGGGTCGAAAAGCCGGAGTAGGAACAGGGTGGTTTAAATTTAGTAAGAGTCTAACACTCTCCTCGCCTCGTCCAACGTAGAAGACATTGGATGATTTTCCCAAAAACTAAATATGATAAGAGAATCAATTATTTACATTAGAAACGACAGCAAAGAAGTATTGCAACAGATATTAGTTTGTATTATACCATAGTTCTTACCTCTTCCACTTTTGCTGGTTCAGTGAATGTACAGTTGTAAGACGCAATAGCACCAAATTCGCCAATATCGAGGGTTGAAGTAGAAATGGTCACATTTCTAGATCGAGGTCCTGAACACATCTTGTAGTTGTAGAATTTAACAATATAAGGTCCCTGAAAAAATGTTTTAATTTATTTAAAATAAATTTAAAGTAAAAGTCAAATCATTTATTTTAATTAATCGTTAAACGTTAAATTGAGTTGTCCGTCTGTCTGTCAGTAAAGCTAGGTGCTCGTGTCAAGACACCTTTAACAAGCATGGCTCCGGCTCGGCTCAGGCACGGCGTTGTTTCAAATAGTGGCTACCGCGAGCTGCCAGTGTGCTTACGGCGCGTCGCCCACGAGGTGCAAGCTCACCGTGCAGTGCTTGTTAAGTGTATTAAACTTTAGTACTAAGGTTACTCGTTGATTGAGACTTGAGAATTGAGAGAATGATTCCTATTGATAATTTTAATAATGCTAGATGCAGTTCACTTCCAACTAATCCGATCTAGTCATTGGGCGGGCCTACTGGCCATCTCAAGACGTCCATTCAGCAATAACCATTTTGAGGTTAAATACAATTACGATCACGATGATGTAACCTGTGCCGACCTTTAAAGAAAACTGAGGTGCTATAATTAAAATATTTCTCCTTTTCCAACAAAAAGGTTACTCGTACTTACATAATTGTTCGCAGTTTTAGTTAGAGAAAACTCCAAAGACGAAGCACGCGATATAAAAATTAAAATGAGAATTCTTAAAATCACCATTATAGGTTACACGGGTTTATACTATACAGAGTGTGTTAAATATGAATTTGATATTACCATAATTTGTAACTTAATGTTTTTATAATGGAACGTGGAGTAATGGATATTTAATATAAATTTTTGATGCTACCGCAATCACCGAATCAATTTATTTATTCGGTTGCGAATTTAATTTACATGAATTACTTATTTGCAGGTGAATTTTATTTTAACAGATCTGTACAGGCCTTTTCATGGGCATGATTCCTTAACAAACAGGAAATGGATCTCACTTACAGTATTCAACGTAAATTCATATTATGAATTTAAGATGACATTAATTCTGCAATTATTTGGTCTTAATTGTATTCATCAAAATTGTATGACGACATATTTGTTTTTGTTGATACAAAGGTACAGCTTTATACAATACACCCGCATTTTGCCGGTTATTAGTCCCATTGAAATAACGTTCTACAATCAAAACCTGACCACAGTTTCCGAACGCTTAGCCTCAGAGTTTATTCAATTTTCTTTTTCACAAGAGATTTTTTATATCATAAAATAACATGTACTTGCCATGTGTTGCCTATCCGCGATTTTAATTCAACAGAAAAGTCGCGACCCTCCTTATAAAATCTAAAGCAATACTTAGAATACCACTATTATCCAGTAATTCCAATCATTAATTATTATGTTATCGGCTTACTCACATAACTGTTTGACGAGGAACTCGACTAGTTTCAAGCCATGCTAAAGGCTCAAATTCATGAGCAACATCCCGCGACACACAAAAATAGTAGTGCGACAGTCACCGCGCGTGTGAAACTAGTCGAGTTCCTCGTCAAACAGTTACGTGAGCAAAACGATAACATAATAATTAATTTAGTATAACCTTTAACCGACGAGCATGCATGAAAAGACTGATGACTGTTGATGAAGCGAAAGAAGTGTGTAAGAACCGTGGCAATTGGCGTTCCATTGTCTCTGCCTACCCCCATGGGAGACAGGCGTGAGGTTATGTATGTATGTATGTTATTTTAGTATGTCTCACGAAAGTTATAATAAAATTCCAATCATCTTTACAGTCTCAAATAAATTAATCACATACAGATTATGATTCAATTAGGATCTAGAGTGTCCTATGTAATTGAAACAACAGATAGTAACATCCTAATATCAGTTAGTATTACATCATGCCAGCAATTAGTTCTAATCTCAATCTGTTATGGATGGCCACTAGTAATATATGAACACATTTGTTATTTTCCAAAGACATTTGCATTATACCTTGATATATTGCTGCTGTAGATTATATAGCCTAAATGCTGATATTAAGGTAATTAGCTTGTGATATAGATAGTTTGGAGATAGCTGTAAGCGATTTATGTGGTTTATTTATGAATGTGAAACAAATGCTTACATTATGGATGTCCGTGAGTTGTATAACTGCTCCTTTGCTTCAATTCCATAAAAATGAAGATAAGATTTAGTAAGTTTAATCAAAGGAGGATGCCTGAGTTTCTATGAAATCTGGTCCCACTTCCAATAGCTATGTGTGTTACCAAAACTGCCATGTTAAATAAAGGATAACTCTGAATGAACTAAATTTGGAAATTGGCGCCATAGTAAACTTTTATTCAGCTCAAAATTACCTACCCAATGATGTAACAAACATAGCTATTAGAAGGTGGAACCAGGATTTGCATCCTCCTTTACCAATTAAAGGGTTGGTTGCTACTTTGGTCAAAGGTTAATTGCCATTCAACGTAGCAATGCTGCCACGACACCGAAGGGGATTACTTCTTCGTTGCATTAAGTTCGTTTTTATTTCTTTTTAATTTTAAGTTGTAAATATCTTGGTCATATTTGTCCCTATTCAATACAGGACATAAAATTACGTATAGGGTATCAAGTCTATTTCTATTTGGAGAATTCTATTATAGGTATAGCTCTCATGGTTCCCACAGACAAGCTTACCACTAGGAAATATTTTCAATTCTGTTTCCCAGTATTTGTTATTACGGGTAGTATTTATTCCCGGTATCTAATGTAAATTAGTCAAAGCCAAGATACCGGGAACCGGTAAAGGGCTTTTTGACGCCTTGCTTTTAGTAACTTTTGACATTCAAAAGTGCTCATTCTAATCCTTAATTAAATTTAAATTAGTTTAGAATTATAAATGGTGACTTGGTGACTAAGTTTCTCGTAATAAATAGGTTCCGTTATTAGCAAAGAGGTCGGTATTGGACAAAGCGATTTGAGTTTAACTGCGTTGGTCTCAAAATAGCATTTGAAATGAAGTAATTTAAATTTGGCATTACGTCGTATTCTCTATTCGATTCAGAGCTTAACATTGACTCTGTTTATTCGGTGTTGGTGTTAGCGATCTCTTGAACTAGATATATGAAAGTAGGATCTTTAAAATAGTAAATGTTATATCAGATCAATCAACCAAAAAATCTAATGTTATGTGGACACAAAAAAAAAACAATATTATGGTGTAATGATAATATTATTATGTTAAGTTCTTCAATATCTTTTCTGAGGCGCCTCAAAATTACTTCGCGTAAGTACGCTAAAGTAACGGGCTTTCAAAATAGCTAAATGATGCAATTTCACCCACAGTATAGAACGGGGTTTATAGCTGCATTCGACCTCATTTTGGAAAATCGTTTGGAGAGGAATATCAGCGCAACTCCCAGCAGTAACTAGCCTTATTTAAGAATGCTTGTGTTTTCTTTAGAGCTTCTTAATTTACTTCGGTAGTTAATTAGAGAAATACATGTTTTTGAGGATGTTTTCTCAAACTCTAGTATTCCAATTCGAGGTTAAAAAAAGACACAGAATGGGTCTGAAAAACTGTCCGAAAGTATATTTAATATGTACGTAGAAAAATACTTCAATATAAAATTAACTTTGTATGCTGTAACACAAAGTCACGATGAATTTTCCATCTTCCAATTTCCTTGTCGAACAAATTTTCAATATCCGCAACACACCGACATCCTATTAAAAAAACGTTAAGATAAATTGATCATCACTATTTTAATATATCGAGTCATTCCGGGTAAGTGACGACTAATTAATTAAAACGTTTAATTAATTACAGGGCTAAAAGCGTTGTTAATAAATTATGAAAAGCCTTGGACTTGCTCGATGCGGATCCCGGTGTGGCAACAGACGAGCGACATAAATATTGCCCGACAGTTGCCAACGACTACAACAAACCAAGAATGTTAAGAATAAAATTCACAAAAGCATTTGAATAAAAATTTACGGCAAAACTCGTGTTTTCCATTTCAAAAAAATTACATCAAATTAAAGCTATCATTTAAGTCTACAACTTATGGAATACAAATATTATTGTGATTCATGGTTTTGTTTACGTAATGATATTATCATTGATCTATGCGACTAATTAATTGCCAAAAAGGTATTTTATTAGTTATAGTTTAGTATAATAACGAAATAAAATAAACAACAAAACACGACGCGAAGTAGCAACACCTATTGGTTATTCATCAATCGCTCAATTGTAGCTTCAAAGTTGCCCGTTTGCAATGAGACTAGTTGGCTTTGTTTCTGTTGCACATCAAGTATTTATGTTCAATGTGTAGTAGAGGCATTCTCTTTGTGATATAAGTTTGGGATAATAGTGTTAATTAGACAGATAAAACAAGGCAACTAGATGACTCTGGGACTTGTGTGGGTTGGAAAACGAAATGGGTTTAGCTTTTCGTCATCGCATGAATAATTTTACGTGGAGCACTCGTTGTTTTGTTTGTTGCTGGTAAAATGAGTTGTCATGCCCTATTCTAGTTCTTTAATATGTTAGTGGGTATTTTATTTAGTGTTTCATTAGAGTAAATGATATAAGTGTAAGGTTGTTGAACTAGTCTGTTGCTTTACAGTCAACGATAAATTTTTGGATTTTAATTAATAAAATATCGCAAAAATATATAGGTATAAGAAAGATTACCTTAACAAAGTTAAAGCCAATTTTAATGTGTAAAACAGTTTAAACGTAATAAAGAACTGCTGACGACACTAATTTTCTTTGCGTAACCCTTTTTGGCACCCTACTAGTCATTGTATTTTGAACTGTGCCTCGTTTGCACTCGCTGACCAACATTTTAAAACCATGCCAAGCCACCAAACTTTGTTGAACACATGGTAAATTATACGCACAAAATAATGTTTTCATAATTATAATGATTTCTCATTTCAAAGAAAAAAGTAAATATAAATATAATAACACACAGATTTTAAATACAATTCATTGTTTAATGCCAGTTGTCTACCTCAATCTACCATTACTGAGAATTCGAAAATCAGAATATCCCAAATACACATCCCGAAACAGGATCTTGTCCTTATCACTTATGTTTCACCACTAAACTGAAGCTGTCAGTTAACACTATCTATGTTAAACAAATTATCTACCAGTAAACCCGTAGCGAAAGCTAGTTAACCAATAGATTGCGGTCGGCGATGTGTCAATCTTAATGTGGTTGATTAAGTCTGACATAGTGACCATTCTGATTATAAATTGAATGGTTGCTAAGCTGGCTATAAGTTTTGGATGAGGTTTAATGAATAAAGGATTAAGTGGTATTGGTAGATAGTTTTAGTTTGACGAAATACTGTCATGTGACTATTGATGAAATGATATCATCTTTTAACGATACATGTTAGAAACTTTTTGGTTTTTATTACGTGACATTATTGAATTCTGTAGCTGTTGGCCTGTGAAAAATATGTTATAAGAGAAAATTTTAATATTTAATATGCACGTGGCAAGTACTAGCTCCACTAACTAATCTCATTTGAACGGTCCATAGAACAGTAAAGTTATCAGGTGCTACCGTGCTACACAGCGGTGTCTTAATCTTTAACGAGTTTACTTCTGCCCATCTTTGAAACTTTTACGTTCCGATTATTCTTCTAATTAGCTTACATTCTTAGGTATTTAGTACTTATTTACATTAATCCTACCTTTTTTTATTAGTTGTCTAGACTTTAAGAGTTTTGTTGTAAATAGATTAGTAGAGGTCCGGCCTAGTAATTACAAACAAAAAAGTGTTCTTCTACTTTGTGTAATGTATCAGGGTGTGGTGCTACTTAGCAATACTACAAAACTGTGTGGCTCCATTCGACTTCATTCCTTTTTTCCTAGACTGTTCATTTTAATATGAATAACAATTTCAAGTGTGGGAGAGCCAAACTTTAGCACGAATGGGCCGGCGCGACCGGAGTGATACCACCACGACTTCACCAAAAACCGATGTGAAACAACGCTTTCGTTATGTTTCGTTGTGACAGGAGGCCCAATTCACCCTTCCCAATCTTCCCAATCCTCGATTCCCCCGCAACCCTTAAATTCCTAAGCCCCGTTGCCAGCCTTTTGGCCGGCAACCCAATACCCACGGCGGCGATTACTTACCATCAGGTGATACGACTGAACGTTTACCGGCTCCATAAAATAAAAAAAATAAAATAACAACTACCTTTCTATGAATAAAATTCCAAAACAACATTGTTATGGTTACAGTTCCAAAAAGTAGACTTTCAGTATAATCTGATTGAAATTCAGTACCTACTAATGTAATTTACCAAATCCCGGAAAATAGCAACAACATAAATTCTATGATAAACTGAACACCTACACTTATCAAGAATTCCATCATAAATGAATTACTGTGAAATATATTTTATAAACATTTTGTAAGCACTAGAATTCTATGGAAGACGTAACTATTAGCGTTGTCAAGTCTCAAGAATAAAATATTAAAGTAGAATAAGAAACGTGTTTAGAATAATTTAGCAGCATTTGCTTTAGTCTTGAATTGAAATCGTTTTTTCTTATGAATTTTTTATTGTAGTTGTATATCTGAGTAATTTTAATGAGATCTGCGTGTTAATCTTCTTTTTGCTAGGTGAAAAAATCAAGTGGCGTTGTGCCCTGCATGGGCTGTGTCTTTAGGGATGTGGTCGGCGACGGTGACCTTTTCGCTTCCAGCATTGGTTCAGTCCATGGTGCGGAGTGAGGAGACTAGGATACCATCTTCTTGTTCTACGAAGCAGTCATGCTAACGGAGCTAAGAGCTGCGGACTACCTAGCGGGTTTATCGGGGCTCCGGCTCAGGAGTAGGAGGGATGGCTTTTAGTCAGTAAGAGTCTGATACACCCTTTGCTACGCTCAAGGTGGGAGAAGTCGTTGGATGTTTGCCCCCTGAAAAAAAAGCAGTGGTATTTGAGGATTTACATTTTAAAATAGTGGAAGTTCTAGTTAAATTTAAAATTTTATTTGACCGATGAAGATGATAATTAACATTTATGATTTGATACGCAAAACGTTTAATGCAAATTATACCCTAAATTCAAATCCTCAATCGACCATTTTAGTAATGAACTAAAACAGAGCAATAAGGTTAAATTTTGAAAGCTTAAATACGTGCATGTGTGTGGTTAGTCCATGTCTCTCCATGTAGGAGCGTCAAATAAAGAGTAACTGCTTTCAGCTAACATTGTTGAGCCTCCACCAGCGAGCTGTGAACATTACCTATTTGTGTACGTATGCTGTTTGCAGCCTTAATAGCTACGTACTACAGGCATAAATCCTACGAAGCGTGGTTAGTGTAATTGTATTATTTGTGTCTATTCGTTGCTTGTTTTTATTAGGTCCATGTATGATAAAGGACAAATCAAAAATGTTTAAAGATTTGCATTAAATTTCTGAGCTGCGGACTACCAAGCGGTAGCGTTTACCGGGGCTCCGGCTTGAAGGACAGACGTAGGAACGAGTGGTTTTTAGTCGGTAACAGTCTGACACTCCCTCTCGCCCCGCCCAATGCGAGATAAGACATTTGATGGTTTCCGCTTAAATAAAAAAAAAACGCTAATTTGGAGACGACACATTTGATAGATTGGACAGTAACGCCTTTTTTGTAGTAACGCTCACTGATTAACCTGAACAACTCCAACTCGCTTCCCAAGTGTGGAGATGACAAGTTCTTTTATACAGAAGAGGTTTTTAGTCTCGTAGTGGAATGTCACGGATTATGGATAGTGAAAATCTATTTAGTCCAGAAATGAAACTTAAAACCTAGTACAGAATATTAATTTGTATTCACAGCAATACCGGATTATGAAGAAGTAGTTAAGTTAGGTTTAACAAGACTAATACTAGAACTGATAAATAAAAAGTGGCTCTACTTTACCCATACTATTTCTTTTGATCGCAAACCATCGTACATTCGCTTCCAGCAAAGAATTCCGGGAAAGTCTAAAGTTCAAATTTACCGGAGAGATTATGGTGTGAGTATCCAATTTAATATACCGTCGGCCCGTACTGCGGCCGGCTCTTTCACATACTTTAGTAAACTTTTAGGTACGTATAGCTTAAAAACATTCTTTTTGGTTTCTGTTTCACTTTAAAACGATACACGAACGGTTGTTTTAAATGTTTCGTAAGATTTAGATTATAAGTAGTTTTAGGATTATCGGGTATACAACCATTGGAAGGAGATTAAAGAAGAGTACCAATGATCGAATCAAAGAATTTTCTTTTAAGTAATCTTTTAAGTGCGGGAGAGGCACGCTTTAGCACGAATGGACCAGCTCTGCCGGAGTGGTACCATTGTAATGTGTTTTGTTGTGTGAGTGAGGCTATCGGAGGTCCTCCCCAATCTTCCGAATCCCCGATTCCCAAACAACCCTTAAATTTCTGACCCCTAAAAGGCCGGCAATGAACTTTTAAGGCCTGTGGTGTTTGAGATATCCATGGGTGGCGGCGATTGCTTACTATCAAACAGACTTCTCGTTTACTGGCTTATACCATAAAAAAACTTATCATGATTAAAACAAAATTATTAGTAACCATTTCAGCGATACTAAAAAGTCAAAATTTAGCATAAGTATCTTTACACGAAAAAACGTTGATTACAACGTAACACTACGAAAAATCTAATTTCTTTTAACTAATTTCATTAGAACTCTCAGGTTTTTTCATAATATTATGTTTTCTACTCCCTGCAGCATTACAACCAACTCTCTATGCTTATTTCTCAAAAATATGTGTCGTTAATACGAAACAAGAGTCGGTGCTAAATGCGAGCGGGACTAGCAGCACTCGTAATAAAAGTAGCGTGTACACATATTTACGTCTCGAGACACGGGAAGCTCTCCAGCCTTTATTATTTACGCCGCGCGACAGACGTGTTGACAGTGGTTAAGGTGTGGTTTCGGTGATGCGGATAATTTTAATAATATTTTTTTATGATTAATTTATTATATTTGATGTGACTGATGATGACTTACTTAGATTTTTTTTAAGTGGCTGGCTTTTCTCAACGGATTCTTACATACATAAATGTTAAACAATTAAATTCTTATCGATTCCCGGATCGGGTTAGTATTGCTGGGCTTTGTGGTTTTTCGAAAAGTCGTAGCATTCCATGGAATTTGTTCAAATTCCACTTTTTTATGTCGAGTATAGTTTTCAATGTTGTTTGTTTATCAGTCACTCAGTAACTGAAAGGTTTAAAAACATAATACCTTTACTATGTGTGCTTCGTTTGTGTAGTGATACGATAAGAATCCTCTTAGGATTTCTGGTTTTGTAAATGTACCGTTGTAACAGATAGTCGGTAGCAAACAACAAACTTGCTCTCAATTAACCTAAAACTAATTACAAAACTGTACTCAGTGAAACTGTCGCCAACGTACATAATATAGTACAATGTAAGTAGACCACTTAGTCATGTTAACTAAACATTACTCGGGACTGTGGTCAAATAAAGACCATTAAAATAGATACTACAGAGGTATACCTAATCTCTAAACAAAGACAGTGATTACTTTGTTATTTCATTTATTTATTTCCCTTACTTGTTGATTACATTTTTATATATTTAATTAAAGAAAAATCATTTAAAAACATAAAAAGCTGTAGCCCACCAGTAACGACATAAATCCAAGCTAGCGGCGGTCAGGGCTCAAGAGAGAGTACACGCTGTGTCCAGAAGTACTGCCTTCTGCATCAGGCTCTTGATCGAATCGTCTAACGTTAGCTTACTCAGGTGTTGGTCGAGCCTTTTGGCTATGAGGCACAGTTTATATTAAGACCAATTTCTTTTACTGAGCATTGATTGTCTCAAGACAATGTATTTGTATTTTTATTTGCCGTATTTTTTGCGATTGTTAACGTTGAGATTTATTTTAATTTTTCATAAATCGTCGCAGTGAAACCGCACCTACCTAGTACTTCAAAATATGAAAGGTGCCCGATGAAGTAGCGTTGTGAGTCGCCCACAGAAAATATAAACCGCACACCCGGCGCGCATACACGTCCGCGTTTTACGGGGATTGCATTCAGACAAAGAATCTTCGCGTTTCCACAACCGCTTTTCGGCAAAAAAAAAAATATAAACACAATAATGAAACCGCCGAAAAATATTTGCAAAAATTTTTTCGTTCAATTATTTGAATGAATAAAAGAAGCTATTTGGAATTCGCGCTACTGTTTTGTTCGTTTGTTTTACCTATTTCAGTTAGTTCTGTGAACATTTCTATTTGTTGGAACTTGAAAAAATGGTCGAAACTAGCATGAAAAAGAACTAACAAAGAATCGATACATAGAAAACGAAATATATTTTCCACAGCCACTTAAGACTTGAATAAATAATGTTGTTAGTGTAAATAAAATATAAACTTTACCTTTTCCATACTTACTGAGAGGTTCCTTTTTGCCCAAGGGTGCTATTAACGACATCTTTGGGATTACGACTCGAAGAGGGAGAGGGTACGCACCTCTTTGTCAACTAATAGCTTCAAAGGGTGATCATCAATTAGTCTGCTAGTTTAATACCGTTCTGATTCAATATAATTGCTTTTAAGTTACGTAGCTTTAACTATTAAGAACTGATAACATCGGACGATTGAATGAAATGACAATAAGTTTTGTAGAACACAAAGAGATTTCAATTGGTTTTAATTAAGCGTGAGCATTTGTGACATTATAGTATCGATCTCATAAAATATTCCAATGTAGTACCAAACTCCGATTGTTTAATAAAATTTCACATTGCACAATTAATTGAAACTCAAATATCAACACAATAGAAACAAATTGAATCGAACAATAGTTTACAAATTTTTAGGTATTATTCTATATTGCATAACGTTCATCGAAACAATAAAAGCTAACGACCCGAAAACTAAAAACAATAGCTATTTTAGGACACGTCATACACTATAGATAATGGCATGCAAATAAAAAAAACTATTCATCCATAAACTATCTATACAAGTATATTCAAACAGTAAAAGAAGTATGTCCGTATAACTACCTATTAAATACTTAAAAAAAGAAATAAACAAAATACATTTTTAAGGAAACGGTAATAGAGTACGTTTTTAAAGAAATGACTGTTTTATATCTGTCAGTTTGCATACGGAAGGTTTAAATTAAAACTATTTTTGTTGTACAGCTAATTAGAAATCTCTGCAACATTAGGGTATAATTTATTTCAGACACTGGAATAAAAATAAACTGCTTAAAGTCAATATTCTACGCGGCCAAAGCAGCGGGTAAAAGTTAGTTGTAAAATAAAAAAGTTTTTACAATTGGTTACTTTTTTATTCATTGATATTTATAGGTATATGAATAACAATTTAACATTTTGTGCAATATGAGAATTTTACCGACTATGCACATGATTCGGGTCATTGACGCGTATGCAGAATTTCAATATCCGTCCATTGGTTTTATAGTAGTACTCTCAATGTAGGCTGCTTATACACTCACTATTATAAATTATTAAAATACTCTGCATTTTAAAATTGCTTGCACACTCAAAAGCTGCGTTTTTATTCCTCATGCATGATTAAAAATATGAGAGTGACATAAAATTGTGACATTAAAAAATAACTGCTCTATTTTTTCGTCAATTGTGAGTAGAGAGTATTATACTTCCACTTTTTGGAAGGCGACGTAACGTAGTATATGGGGATTGAGTTTATACATACTTATTTAAAATGTTTTGTGCACAATGTTCAGTGTGGCCGTGGTCATCACTCTACTGCGGCTCTCCCACTTTACTGCTGGTAATCAAAAAACAGAGAAACAAAAAAAACCATGACATGGTCTCAGAGAAAACTGACGTGAAACAACACTTGCGTTGTGTTTCGTTGTGTGAGTGACAATTGATAACACACCCTTAAACTCCTTAGCCCCATAAAACCGGCAACGCACTTGTAATGCCTTCGGTGTTTCGGGCGGTTTTCGTCGGCAATTGCTTACCATCAAGATAAATTCATCTGCTCGTTTACGGATTAAAAAAAATCTCAAGTGACATGAACCTCCTATTTTTCTTCAAAGCAAAACAAAAGAACTGGTAATTATCCATTCAAGAGATACACATTGACGTGCATATATCTGGATTTTATTACTCGACCGCCGCAAAAAAGAGTGTTATGTTTTCAAGGGTCATGTTTGTATGTATGTGGGTCTCTTTATGTCTCAATAACTTCTTTCAAGGTGCTGCATTGGGTGCTGTTCAATGAAAAATTTGTGTGTGTGTGTGAAAATTCTCACTTGTCTTTTTTTTGTTTGAAATATGTGGTAGTGGTAGGTTTTGGGAAGAAGATTTTAAGCAGTTTCGAGTTAGTAAGTGGCGAGAAACTACGAGAAACCAGGTCAGAAATAGCAAAATCTCATGTCGAGGACGAAACCTTGTTTAAATTGCTGAGCCAATCAAGTTTATTTTTTTGCACGACAGAAACATTACATTTCATACGAAACATTACTTTTATTAAAAGTGTATTCAGTTATAAATATAGGGGTAAGCTCAACTGCACTGGTCATTTTAGACTTTTTGAAAATGATCTGAAGTAAAAACCTAAAAACCTTGTCTTAAATTGGATCTGAACCCAAGATCCCTTTTTCAGCATTAGACGTACAACCACTTGACTAAGACCGTAAAGATTTTAATTAATTTAGTTGAAATTAATATTAGTTCTAGCACTAAGTCTAAGTAGTAAAAGTTTACTCAAAATCCGACCAGTGTTATAAAGGCGAAAGTTTTTGAAATGAGTGAATGAAAGTTTGTTACTCTTTCGTGTAAAACTACTGAGAGATTTTAAATTAATTTTAGCTTACATAATACACGGGTAAATCCGGTAAATGAAAGGCTGGTAATATACAACGTTGTGCTGAAGAAATATAGTTTTAAGAAAGGAGATAATTTATTTGGGTCTTTTCAGAAAGTTGCTTTGCTTTCCATTTCATTATTGCATTGCATTATTTTGTGTTTCCAAGCAAAGCAATGAATGTATGAAAATGATGAGTCTTCAAATTTGTATAACATTGGAGGATCCAAGGTTCCAAGGTGGAAGATCCAAGGTGTTCTACACTTTCTACACCTTGGTGGTTCAACACCTTGGATCCAACAATTAATTTAGTATCATATTTACTATTGCTCCAACTGGCTAGTTCTAACGATACATAAGTATTATTTGTTTGCGTTACGCGTACGTTAGTTTCTAAGATAAAAGTGACCAAAAAATGGTGTAAATTATTGAAACTTCATCTAAATCTGTCCAGTAATTTATGAATAGACACTAAACGAATATCGAATACAACAATCGTATGTTCACTGTACAGCTACAACGGTTTCATTGCGAGTAGCCAGCCTAAACATAGTTTTGACATTTTAATATAAATTCGCTATTTAACTGGCAACTCTAATATTAGCCGTTTGAAAATCGAGTGCGATACAACTTAGTTCAAGGATGGTAGAAGGAAATTAAATGGTGGAAATGTCATTTAGATCCCGAACAGAATGGAACGTGAATGAGGGTGTAGTGTCGTTGGGAATTCTAAGTTAGTGTGGGAATCAATATGGAAGTATTCTAGGAGTATACTAGTTTTATATGTAAAGATAGATGGATAGATAGACAATGAACGTGTTAGATTTTGCATTAGATACATTTAATGATTACTTAAACTATTCCTTAGTAACGATTTTGTATCGAAAACGATTGCTAAGGACTGGGTTAAGTAACCATTAAATGACTCTGAGTGTGGCAGTTAGTCTAGTAAGGACAAGCTCGAATGTTGAAGAAAATACGTCAGTTTTGTTTCATTCCTTTTAAAAATAATCGTTGGTATATCTCATCTTAATGATGACATGGTAATAGTAGCTAGGAATTATATTATATCTTAATTGCATTCATTTATCTTTCATTTTCTCCAATACATGTCATTGTCTGCTTTACTGATCAAGTCTGCAAAAATTCAACGGTCAAATAGCAACGTCGAAATCACCACCTCTCATCACCATATAGTTTGGTCATTACAAACGTGCGAACTGTAACGTCAAAATAATGTGACTATCCCGCACAACTTGCATAAGTGTGAGCGAGAGAACTGATAAAAATGACGTTTGTAATGGCCAAGCTATAGTACAACACACCTTCACCTTCACATTTCAATAAAAAACAACGTTTGGTTTTATGTTACTTTGCAAACTTCTCCATCTGTTCTCAATGCCGTAATTCTACCCCAGCGCCACCTTAATATATTACTTCGTAAAAAAACCACTAACAATAATATCTCCTTGTCTCGTTAACTTCATACGATATCCGTACTTTATCACCGTCTCTACCTACCCCCATTACGTCGCGGAAACGTTTTTAGTTCAGCAGATCACAAGAAAGAACGTACGGGGATAGAATTACAACTTCACTTATTCACAAGACAAACGAATATAGCTTCTAAATTGCACTTGTTAGAGTTTAATGGAAATGTATTCAGTAAGTTTGTGAATTCAGTCACAAGATTAATCGTGACCATTGATGTGGTAATTGTATCTATGAGGAGTTTCATGAAACTATTTCGTTGGAATTCCTTTATTGCCGTCAGAGCGTAAGCAAGGGTCTTCCTCCTCATATAAGTTTACGTGGTTAATATGTTACAATACGTAATCAGGTTTGATTTTGGATTCCGCCTTGTTAGTTTCGTGGCTGCGATCTTGGTTTAGTTAAATAAGATTTCTTTTGGAAGTACCTATATTTTATTAGGTAGGTACTTGTTTTATGATTGTTCCCGATGGCAGATAACGCAAGTAGACGTATAGCTTGACGAAATAGTGCAAGCAGTCGTGTTTTGAGAATTTTTCGTGTTTTAGTACTTTTCATCTTTTTAGTACTCAAATACGCCAGAGCTGCGGACTACCTAGTGGATTGAATGGGGCTCTAGCTCGAAAAACAGGAGTAAGAACGGGGTAGTCTTTAGTGAGTATGAGTCTGAGACTCTCTGAGAAGTTATTGGATGATTTTTGCCTGTTACAGAATTTACTTTCCCTTAAGATTCTGCGTACTACTTCCGGAGCTGCGGAATGCGTAACGGGTTACGGGGGTACATTTTGAAAATCAGGCGTTTTTCAAATATTTTCCTATGTTTAAGTATTGAATCCATGATAATATGAACGTAACACGTGTGGTGTTAGTTAAATCACCCTTTTCTTTATTAATTCATGTCTAGGATAAAAGATAGCGCGACTAACTAGAAGTGGGTCGTTCAAATGAAAATTAGGTAGCCTTAAATCCTTTGGGAGTAATTTTAACTAAGCTTTTACCTAAAGGTCCGTAAAAGTTAAAACCTTTTGTTGCAAAGCAAACAGTATATCCATTAATTACTTAGGTCCTGTGTTTAGAACAAGTCATTGGTTTGTCTAGATGAAGATGTTTTAACTAACACTATATTTTAGAGCCTTTTATGTTAGTATTTGCTAAATATCTAGAGTGCCTGGATAAGAGCTAATCGCGTAGTAGTAGTTTAATGGCAGTTTGTTTGTTTATACTGTAAATATTTGGAAACTTTGCCGAGTTTTGTATAGGCTAATTTTGATTTTGGTTAGTAAAATCACAATCCTGATAAAAACTTTTATTTTTTTATTCATTCATTCTTTTAGGAAAAGACAGAAGTAAAGAACGAATCTATGATCTATTGGTTTTCATTTGCTTTTATAGAGCTGTGCCGTACCTGCATACAAGTAAAGTACAATGGTGGTCACATGCGCTTGACCATCACTAAGTTAATGTTTGCTTGCACCTGATGAGATCCGCTTTCTAGCCCTGCTCCATGATCTTGAATTGGCAGTGTAGACGCCACCGCAGGTAGCCCAGTAACATCAAACAGACAACTGACTATGAGATTACACGTGTTGTTTCAACAAGCTAAGCTAAGCTGCGATATTATCGCTTTTTTAGTAGATGAGACATTTATGTGTTCAAGCAATAAAAGATTTAAAATGATCATCCGGATTTGTCCTCCTCGGTACACAAAATCTTCGATCTGGTGACTTCCATCTGCTGCTGTGGAAGTCACCTGCTATCTATGCCTACATTGCTGATTTTTACCTGTACCTACAACTTGAACAAAACTTACATAAGACGGTCATCACAAAAAGAGCACAACAAGAATTATTGCAGCCATTACTACAATATCATCACTTATTCCATTCCATTCGAAGTTTTTACAAACCCTACTACCTAAAACTTGTGTAATCTGTTTCAGCGGGAGCACTAATTGCGTTTCTAGTACTTGGCCTTGTTTATTAAGGTCTTCCAACTTTGTTATTGGCTCCTTAATGTTCAACTCGCTTGGAAGTAGGCTTCGATGATCCCCCTTAGAGAATACCGAAGTCTTCGTGGACATTATTAGTCTGGTCTATTTTGAGGTTATCCTGAAGTATTGTTTGTAAATTTGTTTGGATGCTGGTTGCTGTTTAGACATGTGTTTGTTTGTAGAAATAAATTGATTATTAATTTTCATTTTTTTCAACTAAATTTGTTTTCAGAGATTTTTGGTGGTGATTAGTTATCCTAAATTGTTCTAAATCAATGAAAATTGATGAAAAATTATTAAAAGGCAATAAACTATTCGTCTTAAATTCATTTCTTCTTCTTGTGATGATTTCTCAGGTTGGTCGTTAGCTTTTTAAATTGGTCCTTCATATTAGAATTAAATTATTCACTAAATTCACTTACAATAAATGACATCAGAAAAAACGCGCACATTTTGATCATAACGAGTAATAAAAAAGAGATAGTGGATTCTAGGAATGCTTAATCACAATAATTCAAAACTGCACACGCTCGGAACTAGAATTGACTTAGAATTACGAGATGGAATAACAAAAGTTTAAGTAAACTCGTTCATTCAGTAACAAAGATAAACTCCAGTGTTATAAACATGCATACGTAGTTAAACCTTTCATAGTTAAATGTACAGAGAATTAACTAATTCATATTGTTAGCACAGAACATTATTTTATTAGTTCAAATTAAAATAAATGTTAAAATATTAAACTGAATTTGAAAATTTATTGCTGAACATATTGTATAAACATTTATACTTTCATTTAAAATCAATTAATGTTAATTTATTAAATAAATTTCCAAGTCACACAGTAATTTTATTACCATCTTGTCAAATTATTATTCAAAACTGTGCTCTATTTGAACTTGAAAGAGTTTAAAGTTGAAAAATTAATATTATTTTATTGCTACGTTCGTCTGATGTTATATGTCAATATAGTCGCCCACGGAGTTAATAACGTAATTGGTGAAATGTGGGTGTACGTATACACCATTGCCAAATATTCATGAAAATGTCAAGAATCACTTTAACATCAATTTTTATATAATAAAAACACACCAACCACTTTAATTAAAATTCTACTTGAGGCTATTTAATTTCATACTCTTTTTTTGGTTTCATTTTTTTAGTAACTGAGATATAAACTTATTTTATTTATTTTTTAAGTGGGAAAATCATCCAATGATTTTCCCTATTTGGGTGAGACGTGAGAGAGAGTGTCAGGCTCTTACTGACTAAAGCCCACCCTTTTTCTTCTACTGTTTTGAGCCGGCGCCCCTGTAACCCGTTATGTTGTACGTAGTTCTGAAGTAATACGTAGTTCAGAGTAAGATATAACCTTAAAATTACCTACTGACAATAATATTACTTAAAAGACTAACAAACACTTCTGTTCAAAGTCAAATCTTCAACCATGGAGTACTTTAAAGACGTATTACTAGTACCCCATAATAGCTATAATTACACTTTAATCATTCCATACATTCCCTTTACGCATACATTGTACATATTTATAAATACTTGATTTGTAGCTTTTAATAACACGAAAGTGTGTAATACGATTCCTCTCACAATGCTTTTAATTCTGTTTGTGGACCATTTATTATCGTAATATTGAGCTGTGAACACCACAATGGGGCTCAGAGCTTGGGGGAAGCCGTTGCATGGTATTGACATAAGTTATTTATTCGCTATTGTTGTTATTAAACTGCGAAAAAAGTTTTGGGGTACTTACTATTAAGACTCGTTTTTTGCGAGATTTGATAATAAAATTATATCTCATGTTTTATTGTGAGAATAAAAAAATATGTCATAATGATTGTATAGCATTTCGTTTAGAGAAAAGCTGTCGAATTTTTCGAACGGTGTCGAACTCTATTTCAACACTCCAAATTAGACAGAAAATTAAATAGAATGCACTCTACCCCCGAGTCTGCAGATAAACTGTTTCATAGTTATATGGATATATAACTTAAAGTTTTGATTGTTAGTGAAATGTTTAAAAACATGTGTATAACGTTATTATATAATCAAAATGTATCACATCTCTCGAAGCTGCAATACATTTAAAATGCACGATCAAGTTAATGAATACTCGTTGAACCGCAAACTAAAAGCTAAATCAGTTATGAAAATCGCTTATTAATAATCTTCCATTCAGCGGCGATTTAATTAATCTAGGCCATGAGACTACCATTAAAATCCTAACAAATCTACTGACAAAGAAAGGCTATGATTAAATTGTATAAGATTTTACAAAATACCTCTTTCACTTTCAGTAAAGTCTTTGCAAATACTATTTGTCTTCATTAGTAAACGTAATTAATCCGTTTAACTAATTCATACTGACATTGTTTAAAGTTATTGCGCTGTACGTTGTACTCTTAAACTTAGTATCTCATCGGATTAGGAAAAGGGCTCCTTTTTAATCCGCTTATAAAATCTCTTTTTATGTTTATACCGCTGCTTTTCGTACCTTTTTTCATGTTAAAATTTGAATAAATAAAAATGGTAAATGACATAAGTAACAGTTAAAAGGTGAAGACTAATTCTAATCTCTTTGGACGCCCTCTGCCCCATCCAGGGGACATAGGTCCTTACATAAGTTAGTCAGTCCTAATGCTCCATATTAAATACGTGAATATTGTATTTTGTGTAATAAAATTAAATTAAAAATAATGTGTAAAAGAAGAATTAATTAATTCTTTCTTTCTCTTTCTACTTCTCTTATCATGACATTTTAAGCATAAATTTTATTTATATTCTATTTCTATTTATGCAAGTCTTAAGTATAACATAACTGACGAATAAAATACATAAAGTAAAACATAAGTATATACATTTCTTTGGGAATAACGGGCGTGTTATTTCGTACTATTTCATATTACTATTGGTCCTTATAGACTTCGGTCACGGTCCTCAATAGGTCATTGGTCCTTTTATTCCAAAACTAGACGGTCTTTTTACTAGAGACCCTAGACATCGCATATATTTTTTTAATGTAGCTGTCAACTACAGACAGCCGGTACATTAAGTTGCTCCCATTTGTCAATTTGCTTTTATCAATTTTTAACATTCTTTGTACCGTGGTAAGGTTAAAATTGGCATCAATTGAATTTGTTTTTCGATCCGCACAATTAAAAATAAATATTAATTAAAAATGACTTTATATAGTATTTTACTATTCAACTTTCTGTTGAATCTCATCATGGATACTATACAAAACAAAAAACAAATTCCAACATCAATTTTCATTATAAGAAATACTAATACACTCAGTATGAGTTTGCTTTACGTTTAAATTATTCGAATCGGGAGTGAGTTTGGCTCTTTGATTGGTTGGTGTATTCGAGCTGGCCAATCACGACGCCGATCGCGCTCTTGTTTCCTTTTCGTTCTACGTAAAGCAAACTCGTACTAAAGGTACAAATAATCTCCTATGTCAATCATAATTCAATCCTCAATGCAATTAGGTAACGAACATCATAATCAATACTCATACACGTGCCTTCTCGCCTTGAACAATATTTCCTAATACCACTTTAATATCTTTCCCACTCAGTAGAAATAGCAAAGTCTCCTATATAAAATATTCACAGGTAATTACAAATATAATGCCTTTGTAACATCGTACGATTCACTGTCTTGGAATTTCTGAACAGTTAGACCGTCAAACAAGAGTTTAAAGTCTTATTCTATACAATTTACAGGTCCCTGGTTTTAATAGTAGGCAATTACTTCAATGGTGGTCGTTCAATAATTGCATAGCAATTTACTGTATTGAGGATCGCTGTTGACAATTTTCCTCCTTGTTCTAGTGGTGCATTTATTATTCTGGCTTTGTGGGGTAAGGGTTGAGCAGTAAATATGATTGTGTTTTATATTAGGGTTGATATTTTTGAGGATTATCAAACTGGAATAACTGTTAAATAATCCTGTTATAGAGTGAAGGTATCCAAAGCCTTATAATGTAGTACTTGTGGAGAAATTAAGATTATTTTTATCGAGATAGATAGTTGTACACAGAGTGTAAATGGAACGCTCCCGAAAAACGCTACAATTTCTTTATGTTTTATAATTTTAATCGTTATAGTTTTCGTCTTATTCATGCGCAAAAACAGCCTCAAGCAGTTATTTATAACTATTACTACACCAATTATATAATTTTTTATACTCGCCAATTATATATTTTTATAATCACTTGTTTGTGGTTTTTCGGAACGTATTTTATTTTTATAGCTTATAAGAACACAGTTAAAGTCAACTATCTGGCACAAAATAAAAAATCGTACCAAAGGACCAAGAAAAGAAAAAAAAACAAAATGGTTTTTCCCGCAGTAGCGGCAAGCTCGAAGTTCCAACAAATAACTAAAGCTCCACTACACTCCTCTAACTTGGACCAAACCAAACAACCAAAGCCTTACTGTATAGTGAATTGAGGACTTCAAAATAGCCGTCCAGTTCAACGTGCGATGCAATATTAATCGTACTGAATTCTGGATCGCTGCCATTAAATCATTGATGTTTAATTGCTTCAAAATGCGAATGCTTTTAGTTTCCGACGGCGATATAGTTTCATTTATTGCAGTTTTGATAATGACAGTAATATTGATATGGAACCGGCGGTTTTACCAGCAGATATTTAGCTTTTTCAATAAATGTCTGAGTGCAGAACTGATTGGATTGGTATTTTGAAGCGATACATTCGAAATGTGTATGGAATGTGGTGATGAATACGATTTTTTTTTTCGATTGTATACATTGACGAAATACGTGTAATAATAGTATCATTCGTAAAAATAAAACCGAACAGATTTATTTATGAAGGGCCCTTTTCGATACAACATTGTACGAGTAGCTGACGATTTTAAACACCTTTTTCCCGTACACAATTTCGATATCAAACAAAAAGCCTCGAAAAAGCGATGTAGCGAGGTATATTAACAAAAAAATACCATCCGTCCAAATAGGCACTCGGAAAAAAAGACTGAAAATATATGATCAAAAGTAAACACGGCCGTATAAATAACATGTTTGGCTGAACGTTAGCTCGCAAATGGAATTCATCCCCTCAAATCCGCGTCAAAAGACCACTTAACACACGTAACATATTCAAACGAGAAGGGGACTTGACAAAATAAGTTATTTACGTGCTCATTATTCTGGTGATAGAGGTGTTCGGAGGAAAAATATGTAATAACAGTAAATGGTACCCATGATGCGGCGGGCCATTAACTCTACTGAGATGGGATTTGTGCTGGGATGTGGATGCCGATCTGCTGGTATGGTGGTTGTTCAAAGACGAGGTCATATATCGTTGGGTAATAAAGGAGAGATTTAAGATAACAAAAAAATACTAAACGGTCTATACATGGCTTAATCTTTAATTTTCATTGTAACGTAGACGTAGAGATATAAGATAACTAGAAACGCGGTCTTATTAATACGCGCTCGCTTCAAATGATAAAGCAGACGCATTGTTTATTTGCATGTAGCGCGTCATTTCTTCATTTATAAAAAAGTAATTAATTATATATGCCATAATATTATGTCCTTCGAGTAAATGAAATAGCCTAAAATTCTACTCTATCTTTAAAAGTATCTCCTACAGTTTTAGTGTTGTGTTTGAAGATTAGAATGATTATGAGAATGTAAATAATTATGAATTATGAGTAACTTTTTTATGAAAGACCTATCTCTTTCACTGTCTCTGTCGTCGCTTCGTCAATGAAAACAATTGTTATCAATCGAAGCGACGCATAGTACGTATATTTGTTATTTTATGCAGAGTAGAGTCAATAATTATTTAACTTCTTTATGTACTCAAATTGAATTAATTGGTTCGGGGTAAGAAATTTCTTCACTGTAGTAATTTTCAAACAGCATAAATATCTCCCATTAAAACCGTATTAGACAATTTTAGAACAACTTATTGTATATGTAATTAAAAACGATCTAATAGAACCTTACAAAATAAAATGCTTGTACTTATCACATCACCGTTTCCAAGGTACAAAGCTTCGCCTACATTTTTACACCTTTACTTAGCATTGTTATTTAAAAAACAAAACTGTCATCATCTTTTTGTTTTGTGTTTTTCTCGTTTTTTGCTTCCCTTCGTTGTTTAAGGATTACGGTTATGAGGCGAGGGATTTAATGTATTAACATAATAGCATATAAAATGATATCACGACGCGACGTATTTGTGAAAGAGTTGGGTAGGAACGTTGGTATAATGAGTCTTGAGTTGTACTGTGTTTGAATTAAAGGTTATTTTTTATTTATTTTCAACTTTATACTTGTTAATTTAGCCGTGTGGTAAGCTGAACACCTAGTTTCACAGACGGACAGACTGACAGACTTGACTTGAATTTCAGACTTTAATTGAAACAAATGTTTTTTTTTTTTAAATACATTCGTTATTAGTGCTATTCTTCCCGCGGGCGTTGTAAGTAATGACTGATGGATGGATACGTATTTATAACATAAACTGGGCCGTAAAGTGCAATCTCCAACCATTCTGTCAAACATGCAGATAATAGCAATGCCCTATTTTGTAAAGGAGGTCCACAGTCCAGGCCTCTCACGGGCTGTTCATGCTTATCAATACATTGCGTAATTTAGTCACAGAACTTGATAGAACCTGACCTTAATGTGAACTTTGTGTTTAAACACTACGTCCTTACTAATTTATAAATAACTGCTTGAATAAACGTGTTTGTTACGAGTATTATAATGATGCAATGTTGTCTTATCTGCAATTAGCTCCAAGTTTCTAAGTCCAACAAAATGAAACATGGCAGTGTGAAGAGTTATGCAGATATTTTTTTTAAACAGTGTCCCTCTTTATGATTTTTCTCTGTGTGGGTTTCTTTTTGTGTTTCCTCTGTGTGGGTGCATTTACAAACATTCAAATCCACATAAAAATGCCATCAAAACCCGACATAACAATTGGTGGATCACACAAAGAGATTACATAAAGGAGAATGAAAGAAATATTATAAGTACAAGAACTAACTAAGAAGGTACTGGTGAAACAGCCGTGTGGTGACAGTAAAGAAGAATGCATTTGTTACCATCCCACTCCTACTCTTCTCGTGATACTAAGAGATATTTATCAGAGACCGCGCTTTCTCTGATAGATCTGATCATTTATATTTGATGGGTCGACGTTAAACAGCTATCTCACCTAGTGGTAAGGGATGATGCGGCCTAAGACGGAGCACGTTTGCCCATAAACAATCTCACTCGGGCCTTGAAGACACGCTTTTGCGATAGGAAATATGATCTCCTGTATGAATTCTAAGAGGGTTGGAGATCACATTTCCTAGCATGAAGATTATGGAGGGCATCCAAAGTCCTACAGTCGACTTTCACACTATTAGCAGTGAGGCAGGCTCGTGCCTTTCCTGCTCATCAGGTGGAATAGAACAGAAGGTAGAACAAATTTAGGTAGAACTTGTGTTCTATCTAAGTACTTGGGATGAGATTATACAGAAGAATAATGGCACATTGTCGTTTAGGCAAAATATTTTCGATAGAATAAAATAAATAATGTTTTTGTGGCCTACAAAAGTCTATCAGTATTAACAATTTTGACCTTTACGCCCACTCAGACGTTCTATTACTAATAATATGTGAATAACTAATCTAATTCAATCTTCGTTAGGAACTTTTTGAATGGCGCTTGAATATAAGAATAGGGAGAAAAAACCTAAGAAAAGTTCCAAAGATTTCATTAATAGTTTTATCGGGAATAAAACATTATCGAAGATTCATTCAGACTTGTCAACTAAGTTGTCTTACTATTTAGTTAACCTTTATTAGTATTAAGGTAATTCTTTTGTGTTTTGATACCTAAATGCCACTTAAAAGGCGACGTTGATAATAATGTGCCTAAGAGTGAGGTTCTAGATTGCTTAAATGAATTCGAAGATGCAGCATGTGGTGTTGCAATTTTGTGCCGTTGGAACAAAAGTATTTTTTGACACCTTGTTACTCTTGGCTGTTGTAACTCTTAGTGCTTGAGTTACTTCTACGACCCGTTACTAATATACACCCAAAAAGCTGGCAACCCACGTGTAACACCTGCGGTGTATTGGGTATCCATGGGCGTCGGCGATTGCTTAACATCAGGTGATCCGTCTGCTCGTTTACCGACCATAAAAAAATATGAAGACATTTTTTTTGTGTCAATATTCACAATCAAATTGACACTACTGCTAATTATAACAATAACCACAGTCAAACCACACTAATTATTGGCCATAACCCAATAATTCGATGGTAACCAAAGTACAAATCCGATATTGTCTTACACCCGACACCCTCCAAACCACGAGATCTCTAGGAAGGGGACACTTCTCTTCACTCACGGCTGCGCTCTCGACAAATTAAACAAGTTGACTCACTTAAAGTTTGACAAATCCGATTTCCTGTCGCTCTTTTAGAAGTTACGGGTCCATTCGTTGGTGTGATGAAGTTTAACAGTTGCTACTCTTCTTACAATGGAAACTATCGTAATCTGTGTGTAAAGCGGTAATGGTTTTTAAATTAATTTGATTAAAGTCGAATATTGCGTAGTTTTTCTATTAAAGCGTAGAGGAGTTCTTGTTCTTGATACCTACACATTTTTTTTCTTTTGTCGTTACGTCATCACACCATCATCATTATTTTATGAACAGCCTACAAGTGGCCATTACACACCCAAAAGCCTCTTCTCACACGGATGAGGTTTGAGTATTAATCATCACGCTTGCTCTATGCGGGTTGGTGACTCATAATTGGAAATTATAAGCCCAGATTTCCTCACAATGTTTTTCTTCGTCGTTTGTCAGTTGTGTCTTAATAATCCTATAAAGTACATATAACTCGGAAACGCGGCGAACCCCCGGATTGGTACTTGCTGTCAACGCGCGTCCCGCTTCCTTGCACGAGAAGCTGTCTTAAACCTTCGGGCCACTACATCATCACTTTTACTTTATAGTAGACGAATTTACAGTTGTAAACTATTACTACTCTAGACCTTAATATTGAGCATTTAATGCTACTACTGAGAATTTAATATACCTTTGTATGAAGCATTCCTATCCTATTTCTGATCCGAGATCCGACTCATATCGATATGAGTCTGAAATTGTTCTTGATATATCAAATATCTTGATCACTATGCTAAGAGAGGATTTCACCTCTGTATAAATTGTTATACTCATTCGAGAGATAGCAAGAATGATGTTTGGTATGTTTATAAACTTCTGTACCTAATAACAATGTTACGATCAAATGATGATGATGAAATAGTGTATGATGAAATCAAATTAGACCTATTGTGTGAAATACAACTAAACTATTTTGTTAGGTCTTATAGCTATGCCTAATTATGGTTGGCTTAATTCATTTATTATTTTATGTTATTTTCCGTCAATCATGAAACTACTGGACATTAGATGGTGGATGGTAAGGTTGATGAAATTTGGTATATAGACAGGGTATGAGGTGACATGAGTGGTAGGATACTTTATATCCCACGGGAAAGCGGGCAAGCCGCAAGTGCAAGGGCAAGTGCAACACAGCACAAGGTAGAAGTTAAATAGCACAAGTATAGAAAGCTTTAGTTTCGTTAAAATAAATATTTCATTTACGTGAATACTTCACATATGAATCCTAACATAGATAATTCAAAGGTAATTACTAAGAAGATAAATGTTGTTCATTGTATTTGTGTACGAAATATTTCGTCGGAGTTTACGTTAAATTATGTTATTTATGTTATTACAAGGCTAAACTTTTATTAACTCTGACTTTTCTTAGCAACCTCACGAGTAAGTACGTTATAATACATGGATAGACGTTCTTTATTTTACTTATTTACTTTGCTTATGAGAAGGAATAATTTAAGACGAGCTGAATTGTTGAATGACTTGTATGGATTTTGAAAATTTAACTTTTATTTAAGAGGGGATAATAATATTCACTTACTTCTCCCACCTCGGGTGAGGCGAGAAGAAGTGTCAGACTCTTACTGACTAAAACCAGCCCGTTCTTACTCCGGCTCTTTGAGGTGGTAAGTCCGTTAAGTGGTCCGCAACTCCGGGGCGGGCATCAACCTTACTGGGCCCCTCTTCTTCTCTATCATCAGCCCCTCTTCTCCAGCTATCCTTTCTCCAATAGCACGCCATCGATTGCTCTTCAATATCCACAATCATCTATTCCTATAATCACATCTTCACATCTTATAGCTACAAAGTCGACTCCAATAAAGACCAGAATATCTTCTATACCCAGAGCAAACGTGCAATAATTCGTTTTACATGGTATTAATAAGATTAACCTCAGACTTGTATCTAGAAGGCCTTATTTTTCTAAGCATATTACATTAGCTAGTTTCGCACGTGACACAGTTTGCCTAGAGATAGATAAGTGGATTTACTGAATCAGGTAGCTACTCTTATACTCGTATTATTATGAAATATCCCAATGTTATTTCTTACCTAATACTAAATTCTAGTATTAATGGGTATTAATCTATTATGTAGTAAGTTCTATTTTTGTGCGTTTTGTGGAATCGTTCTTTTTTTAGTTTTATGTCATATGTAGCATACGGACGAATCTGATGGCAAGCAATCGCCGCCGCACATGGACGCTTGAAACACCTGAAGCATTACAAAATGCGTTGCCGGCCTTTTGGGTGTTAGGAATCCAAGAATTTTTGGGGAATTGGGGATTAGAAAGATTGGGAAGGGAGGTAATTGGACCTCCGATAACCTCATTTTTGGACACCACGGCCTAGTAGCTGCACTAAATCTTTGATCAATTTAGAAAACTCTTAGTAATAAATGGCCTAACAGAGAGCTTGCAAAGTGTGTTAACTAAACATGAGAACAGTAAGGAATATACTTAAACTCACTTGTACAATATAAACAAACAAACAACCAAAATAATATCATTAGCTGGATATAGCATAACTCATCGCATATCTATATGGAATCTTGTATCTGTATACACGTACAAAACTTGGTGTTAGTTCTCTAAGAGGTAACGAAACTCCATTATAATTCTCTGTCATTAGCAAACTTTTGGTATCAGTCTTGTGTTACTGCTACTGCTTGTTTAGTTACTGCTACCGCTTGTTCGACTTATTGTTACCGCCTGTTCGAATGGATGTGGATTACGTTACTTAAGCTTGAAGATGAGACGTCACTAATGTTTGTTTTACTTTAAATTGTATTTAATGAGTTTGATATAGACAGTGGAGAATAGTAATTAGTTATTTTCTCCAATATTTGATGTTTTTTTTTGAGTGGCGTCATTGTTGATCATAGGTTTGCATGCAATACAGTTTAGTCTTTACTGCCTAAAAGCGTTAGAAATGAAACACTACTCGATAAAAGCGTCGCTTTTTAAATGTCCCGTACATAGGAATATAGGAAAATTAAAAAAAGTAACTTAAAACCATATGCTATCTTATATTGATGAGCTATTCAAATAGCTAGTTGAAAAAAAAGGAAATTGACTGTTTGGTTGTAGTACTGCTGGTAAGCGCAAATGTATATACTTCCATGGTTTTCACCGTTCCCTCGTCATTTTTCTGTGTCACTCTAGTAGATACCTTGTGTGTATACAAAATACACTTTTCAAATTTCTCTTGAGACAGCTTGAATTATGTGCAGTATCCGTGGTAATATCCCATAGGATAATCTTATACTATCAAAAAGGTGTCTTTTAGTTTTAGAGGCTATATCAGTGTGTATTTAAAATAACACACAATTGTAATCTGTGTCTGGATAAGACACATACCGTCTTTAAGACTATCTGGGATAAAATTATTGTCAAAAAGAATATGAAAATAATACAATTAGTACCGTACCTACTTACCTGTGTTATTATTAGTAGTAATTTTTCAAAAATATAAACAATAGCCTAATTAATTTACATCACACATTAATTAAACAAAATTCATTACACAGAGAGGATATTCCAATAACAGTGGCGATAAACAATTCATTAATAAATGATATTTTAGTCAAAAGAGGTAACGACAATGACCCTTAAATATCATGAGAAAAAGTCACGCGAAGGGGTCGCTTCGCCGTATTCCCAAAAGGACTAGGGTGTCTATTCTGATAGCTTACAATGTAAACCAGGAGGTGTTAGTACTCCCCAATGACTTCACAGTTTCCATAAGTCTCACGGTAAAATACTGGGTACGGTAAAATTGTGTGTTTTGAGTGGTGTCGGTTTTTTTTTATTTATTTGTATTTTTTTATGTGGGGTTTTTGCAAATGTGTTGGTGAGTTTTTCTTCGTAGTTATGGTATTTTTGATGTGTAAAAGTTTATCTTTCTCGCACTTAACTATGTGCAGTACTGACATATCCTATGCAGCATTACTTCAAACTCGACTTATATTTTTCTTGTAGCCTCCGAAGATTTAACCTAGCATTTGAATCATGGACTTATGTTTAAAGATAGGTAGGCATAGTCCATCGTCGGCTGCATTATCGCTTGCAACCAGACGAGTTGGTGGCCAGACGATACCCTATTCATACTAAAAAAAACTCAGATTAAGGTCTAATCAAGAACCTATTATTTTACTTTAAAGTCTTAATTCAGTATTTTTACGCAATACGTGCGTACACTTCACTAAATATTTAGTTGTGTATGAATATAATAAATAAATGCTTGATTAGAATAATGTAAGACCATACTACGGCAACGGTGTACTAATATAGGCAAATGAGAAAGCTAGATTAACATTAATATAATTCTAGATTTCATCAATATTAATTCTATAATGCATTCAGAACGTAATCACCACTATACCAGCGTCGAAACGTGAAATTGAATTTTAACTAGGATTTAGAACCACCTGTATAATATGATTAAGATCAAGTTTGTGTTTTGAGCAAGTGGTGTAAGGTTCAATTTTAAATGATCTAGTTTTATCTGAATGCTCAGATTTGTATTAATATCGATGAGATAGTTATTTATTGTTGTGTATTGATTGATATTTTTAATGTGACAATCTGTAGTAGCGAAACTTATAGTCCACTTGATGGTAACCTATATTATGGTATATTTATACATATACCACCCTTACCACTCTTTTACGTGAAGGTAGCCTCTATATACTTGAGAAACCAGAGACATAACTAGTACGTACCAAATTAAAAAAAGGTATGCTTTCACTTTCTAGGTACTCGTATAACTTTCAACAATGTTGACATAGTGACCAATTATGATTAAAACTTTCGATTCCCAAATCCTCAGTAAGTAGTAATATTTTATATACTTGTGATATTTTTAGTCCTTCCGAGAAAAAACAGAAGTTTTTTAAGTGTTCTCTTGGCAACAATTTATTCAGGGTAAGTTTCATTTTTCTCAGCGTAAGTAATGTATTGGCAGGGCTGACGCCTGATCCGGAGCTGCGGACTACCTAGCGGGCTTACCAGGGCTCCGTCTCGAAAAACATGAGTAGGAACGGGGTAGTTTTTAGTCAGTAAGAGTTTGACACTCCCCCTCCTCGCCCAAGGCGGAAGAAGTTATTGACGATGATATTCCCCCTTAAAAATGTATTGATGATTTGCTTCGCCAATCGAAGCCAATCATTGAATGAAAAAAAAAATACCCAAGAAATTCATGATCTCAAAAAATTTATTAATATCATTCTCATCTATAGTTACCATATACAAATCCTTAAATACAAAATATTTACAAGATTTAAGATTACTATACAATTACATTATTTTGATTTTCTCTCGCAAACCTAAGTCATAAAAAATTCGAGACATGAATCTAACATGCAAACGTATTATATGTTGAAGTTCGATTTCCGCATCAGAGCATAAATCTGTTTAAATAAATGTTTCTTTCACATTTTCAGCGCAAGATTTGTGTTTGCTATAGCTAGGGAAGGAAAACGATTCAATACGGCTGATCTTCAGCTGTCTTCGAATTACAAACACTCATTTTAGATTATCTATAGCTAAAGAAACAATGTAGGATATTATCATTATTACAATTGTATCAAAAGTATTTCAGAATGGTACAGCATCACATACTTAATCTACTATTTTCATGTCACAATTTGGCTTTAAAATACATAGAAGAAAATTACACAATATTGATAATCATATCCACAATGACTAGTCAATGTTTCAAGTTGAGTGGTGTCGGAGTGACAAATCGCAGTAAATAGCGCACTTGAGCCTCAGTCGTAGCAGAAATCTTAACGTAATAAAGCAATACATTTTCACTCGAAACTTCGCACTCAAATGATTTATTTTCCATTATTTGCTTTTGGAATACGTCTCTTTCAAAACTTTAGCAAAAAGTTTGTATCTAAAAGCTCTAAGCTTAAAAGAGCCGCCGATCTCGAAAACTTTTAGTCACGTAAGTATCTCTACTATAATTTCTGAAAATCTGTTGGGTTCAATTTATGCTTTTTGTTCGGCGTAATGGAATTCTTTATTTAACGCGGCTCAAACTTCGTCAGTAGGAACAGGACCTACTTTATCGATTACAAAAATAGTTTCTACATAGCTGAAATCACACTTAAGTCGGACATTTACAAAATCGTTACTTTTTATACGCTTTCGACAATTTGGAACGAGTCCAGAATCACTGAAAAGGATCGTGTTATTGACAGTAATTGATCTATCATAGAACTTTTAGCACTGGATATAATAATATGACACTGAATTCATCAATTACACTTACTAAGAAATAATTTAATTAAATATCTAAACCAGTCTTTTTTCTTAATATCTAAAAATCAAGCATAATTAGAAGAAATATAAAATTATACGCTTTTAGTGCTAAAATAAGCGGTAAAGTTCAAGTTATCACTTTTAATTTGTAATCGATCAAAAGTCGAAACATTTTAGCCTTTTCATTTCCAATTTTCTATACAAAAGGAAAAATATGTACAGTGATAATCTTGTCACTGATTAGGCCATTAAAGGAGAGATCGTCGCTAAAGGACGTAAGATAATCGGTTCTACAACCATTACGCGATCTACTTCGGAATCAGTAAAGAGATATCTCTTTGTAAAACATTTGTTATTTCCAAGGCTACCTGAACTTTTTCGTCGATTCCAGCACTAATGTAATATTAAGCATCACACTGGTATTTTATAATTTAGAATTAAAATAAGTTTATTGATAATAACGTTAATACTAATAATAACTTTGGAATGATCCGTATGCTGTTACCAGATTGCCAGTAGTTTTCGTCTTTGGAGGAAAGCATTAGGGAATCTTCACCACTTCGTGTTAGTTCACGGGGGCAAGGCAGAGTCTCCACAGGGATATTGACAATGGATAGTTGGTTAGCAACCACTGGCTGAACGGTTGGTTCAATTTTGAATGTGCTTGAGTCTTCGTAGAATTCTTCATCGTTGGCATCTTGTTGTAGTTCATCTCCATTGGATTCTATCTCATACAGTTGTTCTGATTTTGCTGGTTTATTCTCTTTGAAGGCTGTGCTTACATCGTTGGCTGAAACCTCTTCACCATCAACATCATCACCACCCATAGCACACGTAACGCTATCCAAAGCCATTCTTAGAGGTTCGCTCTTTGACTCATTCCTCAGAACTTGTATCCAAGACAAACGGCAATCACACGTTAGTTTATTACCTGTAAAAAGAAAATTCTTAGTCAATACTTACATAAAATATTAGGCAATTCGAAGAATACTCAAAGGACGACACTCATATCGAAGGAAAGCCAATAAGACTGTTATAAAATATTAAATCGTATTTTTACATTATATCGTATCGTATAAGAAATAAGAAAAAACAAAATGAATTATTCAAGTATTGCCTCTAGCTTTGAAAGTGTTTTAGCGAGAAAAAAAAACAATATTATCTGCTTATGAAAATATATTCTAAACAAAAGTTATAATCACATAATATCATGGGATTGGAATTTTCTGCTCGGGTAAATTCAAATTCAAGATTATGTGAGCTTGAGTATTGGTTTCAGCGGGGCCTTAAGTCAAAAAGTACTTTAGAATAGATTGATAGTAAATTCAATACATCTTTTAAAATGTTAATTGGATGCAGAAAAAAATACAAACAAGAAATTAATGACCAATATTCTTTTCTTTCTGTAGTACAAAATAATATTTCTACGCAATGTTTTCCATAAAATTACATACAAGCCGATTTACATGGAAAAGCAGACGAAGCTCACGCAGTAGGTACTCTTTCACCCTTTTGCGAACACTTGAAATATAAATTTACATATTCAGTAAAGCAAACACAAACTTTAATACCCTTCTTTAACTGACTTAATTTAATAATACCTTTAATCAAGTAAACACACGTGCCAATTTAATCAAAAATGTTAAAACAACAAATGTTTATTTTTAATAAAACTTCGCCCATTGTACAACGATCGACTTATTGCTACGTGTGAGCCGATAAAGGGAGCTGCAACAATCATTAATTGTCCTTAATGCGAAGGGTGCTTTAGTAAGGGGATTAAACACCAGAGGGGATTCCCTATTGTTTGGTCAAAACATACTTATTTAACTTCCCAAGAGCTACGAACATGCTGTGTGCTATTTATTCGTAAATAACATGTTGCCAGCAAAAATGGACGCGTAATATCATTATAATGGCGAAGTAATGTCGTTCATTTTGAATAATGGAATCGACATTGATAGAATGAATATGAATTTCCTCTCGAGCTGTCCAAATACTGGTGTTTAAAAGTTATTATAAAATAATTTACGAAGGGTGAAATGGGTATCTACGCGTGAAACTTGAAGGGTCAGTTTGAAAAGTTAGGGCGTGAATGGAACGTTAGCTATAATTATCATAATGGTCAGTTTCTTTAATAAACATCTGTCTGTTATATCAAATAGAAGTAGAAATAACTCGTTTCCGACACAAATACAACTTACCACTTAAATACAGCACAGCATTCTTCATTTTCAAATTCTCCAATATGGGCTTTATTGTGTCGTAACTAAAATGTTCTATCTCATTGTTCCTCAGATCCAATAATTCAAGACCGCGCACACCTTCTAATAGCCCTTCATTAATAGACTTCAATTTATTCCCTGTCATAGATAATTTCTGTAACAGAGCGAGACCATCAAAAGCCCTTTCAGACAGAAATTTCAATTCGTTATTATCCAAAAGTAGCTCGTTAAGATTCCACAGCTCCGTGAAAGTTAAATCGCCCAGCATTGACAACTTGTTGGACCGCAGATCCAATCTTGTCAGATTAGCTAAGCCCCTGAATGTGTCTCTAGTCAGTACCGTAATTGAATTAGCCTCCAGAATCAGGTCGTTTAGTACGGTCAGATGTTCAAAACAACCGTCGTGCGCCAGATTGATGCTGTTAAAGGACAAATCCAGATATTTGAGACTCGGCAAATCGACGAACACATCCCTCTGCACTTCTGTGACTTTATTCTCTTTTATAGTTAGGTTTACGAGCGACGGGAGATTCGTGAACGATGAGAAGTCCAATTCGGTTATTTTGTTGTTCATGAGAGTTATTTCTTTCAACGTGGTTATGTTCGAGAATGTTCTCTTCTCAATCTTGTTTAGTGTGGCGTAGTGTATGTATAGTTTTTGTAGTCGCTTCATGCGATGGATTACGTGGAATGGTATGAATTTAAGAGCTCCATCAGATCTGACGTTGAATGTGAGCCTTTCCAAATATGGTTGAGTGTTGAATGTGGACCATATTGGGTCTGTTTCGTCAATACCTCCGTTGAAAACCCAGCAATCAGCCCTCGTTGCTGTTTTGACGTCGGTACTCTCACAATAGCAGTGGATTTTTGATTCTCTGTTCGTTATCTCGCATATGTTATCTTTTCCTTGTGTACCGTGGTACCTCCTTTCAGTTTTATCCCTGCGTTTTTCATTTAGACGGCTTTCAGTGTAGGATATTTGCACTGAAGTCAGAGCCAAAGCTAGGAGTAAATATTGGACGACGGTCTCCATGTCCCCTTGCCTTTCACTAACCTGAAACAAACAAAAAATAAATTAAAGACTTGCTTTGAGAGCGCCGTAGCATAAAGTTCCGTTGAAAAAACGTTACAACATTTTTTGCATGTTTTAATAAAACGTGTGACTGGAGAGATGCTTTGTGAGTTTTGTGATTGATATTTTTTATTTATTTGAAGTGATAAAAATAAAAACTTTTAATCCATTCTAATTGCGTCTCCTAAAGAAAATGATTGTAATTATCTTTAAAATGACTAAGGACAAAATAGAATACAAACGTCAGCGTACTGTCTGTAGTAAATTTACATAATCACTTTAACAGAAGGCTTTAAAACAATGACTCAGCATTTGACTGCCTACTTTATTACCAAAACTGGTCGTAATTCATTCGCCCATTGACTTGTTGGAGTGGGTATCGGATGTATCGCCTGCACTCAGCCTAATTTGTGGGGAGGCGTGTAATGAACGCACCGGAACATGTCACGTGACTTTGAGTCATTTATGCCCCGTTCACCCTCTGTAAATTCGGCTTTTTGCTATCATTTTTTGACGTAATTACTTTGATAATATGCCATTCAATGTAGAAGGGGAGAAATGAAAAACAACGTATCATGACTATGACTAAGCTGTTAGCAGAACATTTTTTATCGTTTTGTTTGTTTAGGATAGGATTATATTGTCCTTTGAGAAACGTTTTTTTTTGGTAAAAAGTAATTCTTCGTTGAGTTATTCTTAATAATTATCGCAATAAAAAGACAATACGAATAGAACATTTGAATATTAGATTTTTAAGCATGATATTAAAACTTCAATATCAGCACAGATATTTTTTATTACACCCATTTTCTCGAGATAAATTAACAAAACACAAAAGCATTGTCGTCAAAAGAAAATTACACATCACGAAACTAGCTCATCAGCGTGTTTAATTAAAAACGTTTTCTCTTTTTCACGCGAATGAGGCTAGTAATCAGTGTGAGGGAGACAAAACAGCTTGTGTGCAGACTTTTTTGTTTCTTCCAAATGGTTATTAGGGATTGAAATTTTAGGGGCATCCCTTGACGCGCTCGCGACGATTTTAATTAAAGGGATTGTTAGATCGAGATGCTAAAGTTCGGCAGTTAAGTCTTTTGTTATTGTAAAAAGTTTAATATCGTGCGAAGATTCGCGAATCATGTTTGCCTTTACTTTTAAAGCTGCTTTGTAAAAGTGAAGCGCCTTTGTCTCGTGCGCTCAAACTTTTGTCTTGAGAATGTTTTCTTCATTTTGATTAGAATTATATATTCCATTTTTTTATTTATCGTTATTTTTGTAGTTAGTTACAGTTTTTATTTTTAATTTCAAAGCTACAGTTTTTAATATCATATCATGAAGTCATTGCAGATATTTTGAATTAAAGTATTGTTATCGTATAAATTATTTATTACCTAAAAAGAAATAAAAAAACTAACTTAAAGCGTCGAAAAAATAATCCCATCGTAGTCGTGAGGTAGGATGCCCAAAAGACTGGAAGCATTGTCACTTTAAATGGCAATGCATAACCTTTGACCAGGGTAGTAGCCAGCCTTTCGGTCACCTGAAGTGTCAACCATCCCCTTTACAATATCTTTGTAATGATAAAATATCCTTTTTAGGTTGTAGAGAATAACTACTAATGTTTAATGTGTAGCCATACTTTCAAATAGTCTATTTTAGATATATTCGAGTCGAACGCAACGTAAATGTGTGCTTTGCATTCAATGGCCATTTGCTATCAATAAGCCGATGATGCCATTAAGTACCATTATAGGGGAGCGTTTATTATGTAACACAATATCGTACAAAAATAAATTTTGGTCGAAATATAAAACGTTCATAATGATAAAAAATATTAGTAGAAAATTTAATATATCGAAAGTCTTTTTATCATTTGTCAGAAAGTGGTAGTATCAAAAGAAAATTTTGCTATGGATGTTTTTCCACCAGAGATGTGCTACGTAGCTATGTTACGAAGATGTAATAGCTAAGCTGTGAAACAATGTGACCGTGTCTACTGGAACTAAGCTATATAGTTGTGCAAGGAAGATGCGCAGCTTGAGTATACTTAAGCGGCGCATCTTACTTATCTTATTTATCATTTAGGATATATCGATAGTAGGAAATCTATCCATAGCACGCATCATTCTATATAATAAAAACATAGCTTAGCTGAGTCCGTTTCCGCCAGTGCTATGATAAGTGTACCAATGAATATGATTTGTGGAAGCCAAACGCATCCACAAGAACGTTAAATGATAAATGATAAATGATATTTATTTTGCAAATAGGTTATAAAATAACACTTTTACACGTCAATCTCTTAAATAACTAGATGAGGCCGGCATTTCCTATCCGACTACTCTGAGAAGAAATGCCGAAACAAACTCAGAGGTCATAGTCTCTTTTAAAGTCCAGACAAAATCAATTAAAGAGTTGCATAGCACATCTGTAGTGGAAAAGCATCCTATCCTATACCTATGTTATTTTGTTTTCTCTTTTAGCTGTACTTAGATAAGTAGCTATTAAGTCTAATAGGTTCGATAGCAAGGCATAATCGGATATTTGGTTTCGAAACGTTCCGTAGTACAGAGTGCACGGAATCAGGATTTGCGGTGTAGCAACAAGCATTCTGCTAATTAGGACTTTCGAAGAGTGGAGATTAGGTTCCTATTCCTCTGAAAATAAGCTTAAAATCATGCAATCCTATAAAGTCATTGTAAGCAATGATAACAAATAGAACGAAGTATTTCATAACAAAGAAAAAATGGAATCCGTTTCTCACATTACAAAAGAAATCGAATTTTTAAAAATCATTACACTTCCCGAGTCCCTATCGTTCTTACCGCATTCGATTGGACTTTTTTTTTTAATTTAATTCTGTCCGGAATTGCGCCCGCAATACCTATTTCGAGTGAAGTTGTAAAAAGATACTGTTAGAAGTCCAACGTTCCGTTTCAGAAACCTTTTGTTTGTCTGTTTTTTTACTTTTTTTTCTTTTATTTACACACTCTTGAGAACAAAAATCTGTCTATTCTTTTTTAATAACGTCCTGTATATTTGTTTTTTGTCTAGAGTGTATTGACAGAGGACAAAAACAATAATACACTTTAAAACTAATGAAACATTGTCTATTTTGTTTTGACAACAAAAAATGTTGATCAATATTTAAGATGTTTATTTTTTCAATGTTCCGACCGTCTGACGTGTAGGCAAATTTTTGTTTTGTAAACATTGTGTTTAAAAGGGCGAACTTCAAAACAATGTATCTGTAAAGGACTACAAAGTAGACATTCGTTTTTAAGTTATTATTTTAGTTTGTTGTTTATTTTGTGTATACGAAAATATAAACATTCAGTTTCAGACAGATAGTTACTTTTTTGTGATAGGTATAAGCTGGTAAATGGAGCAGACGGATCACCTGATAGTGAGCAATCGCTGCCGCCCATGGATACCCGAAACACTAGAGGCATTACAAGTGCGTTCCCGGCCGAAATTAGGGATTGGGAAGGGGAGTCATTTATTTAAGAACGTTCTTGTGTTTTCCAAATAAAAGTTCCTTGTTATCACCTCAAACATTATTTAGTTTTGCTAGACTAAGAACCATTGACCCTTTCAGCTGTACGTTACCCAAAACCTCTTCTATTATTAACATATCGATCAGCACATCGCCCAAATACGTGTAGGTACTATAATAATATTCAAATGAAAACTATCTGACGCCTAAAGCGTCAGTTATTTTCGGTGTAATTTATTATTCATAAATTTCTATAGATAGGACGTGTGATGTGGATGGTATCAGACAGAATGCATAATAGAGTACCTACTAATAATTGAACGATTGGATTTTCAACTCTCATCACTGTTTGCCATTTGATTGTTGATTGGTAATATTCATTTGTTGAGAATCGATTTGTTTCCGAAATGACCAACTTATAGATAATATTTAATCAATTATTCGTGGTTTAAAGTATGAAACAAAAGATTTTGTAATGTTTGTAAAAAGATTTTAATATAATAGTATATTATTTTCTGTATTACATGGGAGTTGAGCTCAAAACGTTATGAGTATTTAAAGCTGAAACCCAGAAAATCATCCTCGTTTCTAGACAATGGAATTCTCTAGAAAATGGAAACAGAATAGGAATTTTGCCAAAAAACGTTCGGAAACTTCAGGTGATTCATTTGAATAAGAAACCGTACAATTGTTTCATTTATAGACATTTTCTTTTTGGCTCAACAGAGATATAATTAGAGGGAGAGAACAATTATTTTTTCTTTTCTGGGAAACACCACAAATGACCGAAAAATGTGTACGATTTGGAAATATTACATTCAATACGAGAGGGCTTAGTACGAGCTTGGGTTACGTTTACTGAGATCGAAACGGGAGCTCATTCGGCGCTCTGATTGGTTGGTTCTTACGCGCCAGACAATCAGGGCGTCGAACGCTCTCGTTTCTTTTTTGTTCAACGTAAAACAAACTTGTAATAAGGGTACAGAAAGCCACCACATTCTAAATCACACTACCGAATACACAATCACACAGTCAAAGGCTCTGTCCACAAATTATCATCAACACTCCTTGACAGCAGTGCAGGACTATGTCATGTCTTAGTCCTGCAATGAACATCAAGGAGCTTACACTTGATTTCAATTCCGATCCATCAACATTGCTATTGTGAATTTTCGTAATCTCTAGTTGCAATACTAGCGCCCATTGCATCTATATTACGTGGATATTGAATGAAACTGAATGGTATTGGGTTTAGCTTTATATTCCGTACTCTAAATGATATTTTAACAGCTGTGATTGGGGTTGTATAGTTTCGACATTAGATAATTTATTGAGATTTTATTGCATTGACATTGAGATTAGTTTCAAGAGTAGGTGCGTAGGTTTGCCATAATTTCCAAGCTTAGCAGGTGAGTTGGGGATCAAAGTTTATAAGGAGCGCTGTTGCCCGGTCTCTGTAGTCCCGTCCCTTAGGACACCCGCGGGAAGAGTAGGGGTGTTGACCCATACGTAATTCAAACTTGAAATATCATATTATACCGTAGTCATCTCAATTACCTTTAACCGACGAGCATGCATGAAAAGACTGATGACTGTTGATGAAGCGAAAGAAGTGTGTAAGAACCGTGGCAATTGGCGTTCCATTTGTCTTTGCCTACCCCCATGGGAGACAGGCGTGAGGTTATGTATGTATCTATGTCATCTCAATTCAGTTACCGCGCAAGTTCAATATAAAGCATGACCTTAAAAATGTCTGCATTCAATTCAACGCCTATTTTAGATAAAATCAATACTTATGATTGTTATCTATTCGTGTTCTGTTCCAAATATTTTGATCGAAACCGTTAACTGCTATTAAATTTTACTCAAATAAGAGCCTTCATTAATATTTCGTTAAGGTTTTCATTAAAATCTTTGTTGTGTATGTATGTGTCATTAAAGGAGTACATTATTGCCCTAGTTTTTATTTTACTGTGTGAACGTGACATACTTTTTCAGTGACGTCTTGACCATTGGATATTTTATGGGATAAGCTTGTTTTAGTTCTCATAGTTTCATATTGTGCTAGGTTAAGGATTTTTTAACACAAATAATAATGTTTCTTAATGTACGTTCATATAAGAGAGGTTTTCGGTTGAATATCATCCAAGAGAGACCTATAAAAAGGTTTTATATCTACTTCAAAATAAAGTAACCGTTTCATTATCCTAAACGATTTGAGAGACTGAAAACGTCTGCAAACAAAAACGTACTTAACATTACAACATTAAAGAGAAACAATCCGTAAAATTAGTTCTATTTAAATCCGAAAAGCATTTAAGCAAAATTATTAGATTAACCCTAAACTAATAAAAACTAATGAAAGAGAAAACATTGTTAAAGAAAGCGTTTGTTACAAATTTCTCACATAATTTCGTTAGACAAGTGTGTAGAATCACTGCTTTTGATCTTTGTCACGCTCACAAAATGCGACATTAAAATAATACGAGGGAGCTACGTGCTTACTTAATGTTAAGCTCTAGTTCCATTAAGCGAACACCCGAACGTTCGACCGTGAGCTTTTATCGTAGAATTTGTTTTGATAAAATATTACGTCTTCTCGGCTTCGAGGGCACCCCTTTCTAGAAATTATTGTCGATTATATTATACAGGCTGTTTATGGTCAATGAATTAGTTCGTATTTTATTAGTGGAGTTACATTTAGAATAAAATTTATCCCGCCGAGATTTGTATTTTCATAAGTATTTTATTTAGCGAGCAATTCGTGAAAGTTATTAGTGCACATATTTATTATTTATATTTATCTCAAATTCGAGTTAAAATTCAACATTTGTAAACAATAAAAACATATAACGTTGAGAGTAAACATTAGACAAATTCTCTCAACGTTTCCTCGGAGTAATCACAGCTTTAATTCAATTAAGAGGATTCGCTGATATTGTGGAAGTACTTAAACATTGACATCGAGAAAATACCCGGAATACTCGAGGCTTTGGAGTATAGTACATGGTAAGCCTTATCTTTTTCTACTTAGATGAAAATCGTCTTAACCTTATACAGAACGTTAATCCTTTAAGAACAATGTATTTTACGCCAATTCCAAGCTGATGTCAAGGGAATCGAGACGTATCCCAATAATAAGATCTCTGAAGGATTAGAATCTAATACAAATGAAGATATTTTTCTTGTTCGCGAAATATCGTCGAATTATTTTTAGATTTGCCTAATGCGATCGAAACTCGCGATTAACTTGAAAATGTATTTACTTGGAGAAATTGAAGTTTTAATGACTTTTAGTTTAGTCGTCGTGGAGTTAAAACAGTCATTAGTTGTCATGATTTTTAAGCAAAACAATTTAATAAGAATTTTAGATTTGAAAGTGAAAAAATACATATAAAATATTTTGTAAGCGCGTTGATAAAATGTGAGTGAAATGTGTTACTATTTATTTTTTGTTACTGAGCTTGGAATACGCACGTAACTGAAAAATTGCGAAATACTTTATCCAGTTTGATAGTTTTGGATAAAGTCTAGTTTTTTTATATTTACGATAGTTTTGTTTATAGAATAACTATTGCTAAGAATAGAGGTCAAGCAAATTCAGCCAGCGTAGTCAATTCTTAAATAATGAAAAGAAATATAAGTTTATTCAATAAATATGTGAAACTTAAGTCATGAGTTATTGTAACTGCCGAATCTACATAATAAAATTATCTACAGGTTACATTCGCAAAAGACATCGTTATATAAATACGAATTTATAATTAGAAATTCGTGTATTCTCATGAATGAAGAATATCATGTTTGATGTCTAACATTTAAAAAAAGATCCTTAAGAACACAAAGGGAGAGAACGAACAATAACGACCAATCAAATTGAAACGTACGAAATTGTTTAAAGAATCACGTCGAACAATTCTATGCTAAAATAATCTCCGCGCCGATTTGTGCATTCGCACAAATTATCATCAACTCTCCTACCTGACTATTTATTTGTACCTGTTCCTTTTTCAAAGGACCCTAAGAGTATTTTTTTTGTCTTGTAACGAAATCCTTCAAATTTATCATCAAGCACGTTTACCTGTCAACCTGTATAGGCGCAGAGTTTTACCTGAGGGCACAATTCTTAAGGTTTTATTCAATTTCTCTAACTGGCACCTAGTGCGGTTCCTCGAACGTAATTGTGTAACGAGAACTCTTTAAAAAAGTTTTTTTGTAGTTCTTTTTTTTAGAACGAGTGTCATTTGTTTAGTTTCTTCGAAGATGAGGCGGTTGATGGATTTGGGGACAAAGGGATTATTTCCTTGGAATTTTAATACGCATTAAAATGTGTGGTGTGTCTTCAAATTGTACGTAGGTGTAGCGAATTTGTTGTATGTTTGATTGATCTATCTTTACAGGAATTATCACCTTGTGGTTAAAACCAAAAGAAGTCACTATTCCACGCGAACGAAGTCGCGGGCACTAGTTGTTATATAAATACGAATTTATAATTAGAATTTCGTGTATTCTCATGCTTTATCATGTTTGATGTCTAACATTTAAAAAAAGATCCTTAAGAACACAAAGGGAGAGAACGAACAATAACGACCAATCAAATTGAAACGTACGAAATTGTTTAACAAAATCTTCTAAAGCCCCGCCGTGCATTCGCACAAATTATCATCAACTCTCCTACCTGACTATTTATTTGTACCTGTTCCTTTTTCAAAGGACCCTAAGAGTTTTTTTTCTTGTAACGAAATCCTTAGATAGCACGAATCAAAGTTTAGGAGTGGGAGCGAACTACGTCACTTTTCAGTACAAAACGTACTCGGTTCCAAACGTAACGTCACGCGATATTTCAAATCAATATATCTTCAAAGTATTTGTTTCCGTAAGAAAATAAAAAATACGCGTCTAATATTTTAAAATAATCTACAAGACGGACATTAAAATAAAAATGGGTCATCTACCCTATTGTAATCAATGCTTTAAATTGTCGAACAAATTCAATGGTCGGCAGATGGCCGAGACTTGAGACACCATTTTTGACTGATGCTACATAAATACAAAAGCCCAGAATTCATGTCACGACTTGTCTGTTCCAGGTGTGAGTTTGTGGTAACGTTACGTCATTTTGTATTGAGCAATGCTTTCTCTGGAGGAATGGGCAGGTGTGTAGTAGTAGTATAACTATTAATGCTTTGGAATGAGCAGCTTGCTTTACTAATAGACAAAATAATTTGAATACGTAAAATTGTCGAATATCAATGGACCGACTGAGTAGTGTCATCGCATCAAACTTTTGTATCATTAAAGATCTTAAGCATGCTTTAGTTTTCCGTGAGATGTTTCATTAATACCAGTTTTATATTAACCTTAAAACATATTTGAAGAATAGCGACTTTGATCTCTATTAGCATCTACACCAATAGGGTTCAAAATCGCACAGCAAATGAAAAACATCTAAACCTGCTAATTTAGTACCAAGTCCAAGAGCAACTTGAAAAATACTTCAGTCTTGTTCTCATTACATAACACTAAAGATAAGCTATAACGTTTCCCATAAAGGAGCCTATAACTTTGTCGATGACGTCATCAAGGAGATATAGTCGGACCTTGACCTCTGAAGGTAGCTGTAGTTTACTAAATAGAATCTTTTATCACCAACGGTTATAAAACAACTAGATGGCAATAGGCTTACTATGATGGAACATTTTTTCTATGGGGTGATCAACGCTGTTTTAGGGCTTATAAAACTGTTTAGCGGATTTTTAGATGAAACTTTTATTTTGTGTTCTCTTTTTATTTGGTGCTAGATAAAATTGTATGTGTGTTTTGTTTTTACAGGTTATTTGTTTGGATAATGTTATAAGGTGCAAGGTTGTTAAATATATTGCGTACATTATTATATGTGTTATTAATAGAGACCGGATAATATGCAACATAAAAAGCTTGAAATATGCATGCAAATATGCATGAAAAATGCCTAAAATATGCACGAAAACTGACAGAATATGCAACATTAAATGAGTTTTTTTTTGTTTTGTAAATATTATTCCTTTAGATTTAAGTAGTTTTGTTAGTAAATACTTGTCTTATGTTTTACTTTATTATGTATGTATCTTTTTAATTTATTGTTATTTGACGAAATAAAGAAACTATTAAGTTTTATTTTTTTTATTAAAAAATTAGCATAATTTTTTATAGAAAACTATCCATTGATCGACACAGTAACATGTAACATTATTTAATATTTTTGTAAACATTAACAATCAAGTATTGTTCCAAATGTTCAGTGGTAAGATTATGTCTTCGATCATTCAAAATATTTTTATAGGTCGAAAATGATCGCTCCACATCTACTGAGGTAACTGGGCAGAATTTGAGCTTGGGTGCTATGTTAGCGCTTATATTTTCTGGCAAAACTTCCGTCGGACCATTAATACCTACTGTAAATTATAGCAATAATATGCATCATCACTAGATATTAGTAAAAATATGCTATTAGCCTTGAAAATCGCTGAAATATGCAAATGCATATGCAAATATGCAAATGCATATTATCCGGTCTCTAGTTATTAATGTGGATAACCACCAACTCGCATTGAGCAAGCGTGGTGATTAATGCTCGAACCTTCTCCGTGCAAGAAGAGGCCTTTGGTTAGCAGTGGCCACTTATAGACTGATGATGTGATGATTATTATATTAAACATAACAACCAATCCTTTACGTGTTCTATGGAAATCTTTTTTTTTTTTTTTAAACTGACATGGTCACTAACACTATAATTAGAACTTATGACGGGATATTTACCATGTTTATTGAATTTGGTAAGTTTCCGATATTTCGGCACTGTTGCAAGCGTGATCATGGCGCTTATAAACATGGTAAATATCCCGTCATAAGTTCTAATTATAATCTTATTTTTTAACTCTATTAGTTCTACTAACCTAACCAATGACACAATTAATCTAGAACTTTCTTTAGAAGAAATAAAAACAATCGAATTAACACCTATTCAAGTGGAATCAGGATTCCGTTTAAAAAATCGGTACCAATTTTTTTTACAGATTTTCTTTATCTTTAATCTTAATGAGTTTCGGTAAAGACACAAAGAATCAGTAACCTACATTCTATGCAATTATGTAATCAAAACTAAATAATGCTTTGTTCGACTAGATAAAGGAATTTGGGTCTTCATTTGAGACGTTTCTTTTACAACCATTCATAAAAGATAGTACCTGAGACGTAAAAAAAATGTTTTGTAAACGAGATAATGATTGCAAAAGAGACGACCGTTGGATTAGTTGTTGAGTGGTTTTAAATTCTATTGAAAAAAGTGAGCGTTACAAGAATGTTACAATATTTTGGCTAAGCATGGTTAGCTTTGCTGTTGAATATTTGGATGAGGCTGCTTTTCCATCAGAGATGTGCTATGTAGCCACATTACGAAGATGTAATAGCTAAGCTGTGAAACTATGTGACCGTTTCCACTGATACTAAGCATTGTAGCTGTGTGGGGAAGATGCGCAGCTCGAGTATACGATGTATCGATAGTAAGGAAGCCATCCATACCAATGAATATGATTGGTGGAAGCCAAACGCAACGTAGCATAGCACATTTCTGGTGGAAAAGCACCCTGATACCACGTGTCGCAGATTTTACAATTTATTGTGTAATTCACGGATTGTTGTTTTTGGGGTAATGTGTATGCACATTTACTATACAGAAAAGTACTCTCAAAATCTTCTTATACATGAATAGTGCATCCTCATTTCTTTTTGTACTTATAATGTGTAGTTTTAACAGGCAAACTAATTAACCAGCTATCTCAAATACAAAAATCGGAGGACTTACGAACCTCAGACCAGACCAGATCTCCAAAAACATAAGATAAACTAGGTACACGAAGTAAAATAACAAAAAGACTCGTCACACTAAACAAATGAGCATCATTATCATATAATATGCTAGAATATTTTTTCATACCAAACCCTCATCCAAAGATAGTATTTATAAATAAGTAAAAATATACCTTATAGTATGTAGACTAAGGTAGTATTTATAAGTAAGGTAAGTATCAGACGTTTACACATCGAGCTATATATAACCAGTTTATCTTGGTCTCGCTTTGTATGATCTTTCTGAAGACTCAAGGGTCAGTTTATACTGGTTATGTATAGCTTGATATGAAGCTCTGTGTAAGACCGGTAACCGTGTCGTAAGTTCCTGTCACCGACAGTGCTCTATTCGTACGGTGCATAATAGAAGCCTTTAAGTAAATTTACGGTTAGGCTCGCTTTATGAATGGGTAGCGGTTGGTCAAGTCCGAACTATATATTCTAAGAAGAGTTTCTTTTAGACGCTTATGTATTGTGTTGTAGTGTCGGTGTGTTTATATTTGAAGTAGTATTTTTTTTTTTATTTTGATTTAGTTTATGTTCGTGTTTTCTTTAATGTTTTCATAGGGTCCATAAAATCGCCCATTTTAGTACCTATATGATTTTATTGTACCGGGTGGTTTCTCACGGAGTCTGGAATTGTGCTCAGTAAATGGCAATAGGCTCACCCCTATTACATGGAACTTCACAAATCGTGAAAAGTTAGGGTACATTGTATAGCATCATTAAGTGCCGTAATGTGCACTTTGCCTATGCCTTCGAGGATAAAAGGCGTGACATTGCATATAAAGAAAAAAATACCTGCATTGAATAAATTTTTGTAATGAAACCATTCGTATTCAAAAAACTGTATTAGGTACGTGTCAGTAAAAAATAAATTTATATAAAACAATAATAGCACATAAATCATATTGCGTTTTCATCAAAAATAAAAGCGTATTGCAATAACTCTGGACTTAGGTTAGGCTCGGCATTTTATTTATATGTATATGTATAGCTATGACTTTTGAATTATATTGTAGCACGTAGAATACATTAATACATTTTATAGCGTTTGAAATATAGAAAAATTTAATGAAAAAGAAAATGCTTTTCTATTTTTTTAACTAGTTTATTGGTCGAAAAGTCGTCAGTTTAACAGCTAAATGCCTTTTTTAAGGGGAAAAAATTATCCATTGACTTCTCCAGAGAGTGTCTGACTCTTACTGATTAAAAACCACCCCGTTCCTACTTCTGCTTTTTAAGGCGGAGCCAAAGGTTTAGGTGTTCAAAATAAAAACCTTTGTATTAAAAACACCCAATATATAAAAGAAATATGTTAATAAAAAAAAACATTAGAATGTATTGATTTGTTAACGTTGATAAAATCTAATTTTTTTCGCAGCTTTTTTTTGGATGTCAATCCGACAATATCAACAATGTCAATAGATTGTATCAAAGTGGGAATGTTGTTGTATCAAATTACTTTTTGTATTGTTAGCCTGTTGTATTGTATTTTAAGTTTACCCATGTATCGCCAGTTATGTTATAAATCCTCTTTTATTTATATTAATTCAGTCACTAAACAATTAATTTATTTAACTTCATACAAGAAAAACTACAAAGATGGACTTAATGCCTAGGCATTGTGGCCCAGTCAACCGTTAGTTAGTCACAGTCAAAGTTATGTAGTGCAGAGATGAAAGTACGTAAAGTAAGTGCCTGCATGGTTTGCGCGAAGGCTGAGCAATTAGCTGCTCTTGTAGGGACAAATTTACTAACATATATATAAACCATAAACATAAATATTGAAAAAGTTATTCATTGCATTATCTGTATATATTATGATGAGTCGTGTGTAATTGGCGGTAAGCCTATTAATTGTCATATACTGGGCACAGTCTTAAACTCAGTACTATTGCTGATAATGTGTTAAGAAACCGATAAATCTAAATAATAAATACTTTGCACGACCTGGAATCGAAACTGAAACATTTGCACTTGCGTTCATTCAACTAGTCAAACAGTTAGTCAGACATAGTTAATGTTAATAAATCAAATTTTTTTTAATAAATATTACATTATTTTTAATACATAACTCAATTAATTAGTTTTATCTCACTCATGAATCCCTCAACTTGAGTGAGTTAACTTTGACGAATGACGCACTAAGTCTTATTAAGTGAATAAAGTAATTGTTTAACTTGAATTAAGACAATTAAAGCTTACTTAACTAGATAAAAAGGGTTAAGTGTGTGTTCAATTTGATATAAAACAAATACATAATTGTAATTACATTATGTATTATATCAAAGAGACTCTTGCTTAGCTTTAAAATAATTAATTACCTACATAATATGGCTCTGTAAAATAAAGTTGTTAATAAATACTTTTCTTAAAACTAGTCGCCATATTCATTTAGGCATTAAACATTTTTATTTATTTTAACTTTATATAAATAATCCTTGCAAAGGCAGTCTTAATGCACGATTGGGCATTGTCTCTCAGTCAGCGTTAGCGTTTAGGTAGTGCAGAGATGAAAATACGTAATGCATGGTTGGCGTGGTGGCTAGACAATTGGCTATCTTGCAACGTATTGCAACTCTGTCTGTCTCTCAACTCTCCCAAAACATCAATCAAAACCTTTCTGGATGTCACGTTAATATGAAATTCCTCTAGACAACTGGCTATCAACACGGATCTGGGTGTCATGTGCATGTGAAATTGTATTTTTGTAAACGCACTCACGACACAGGATTCAGAATTCCTAGTTACTAGCTTCACAAAAAAGTAGCAGATCTACGTTCATGTATACTACGTAAGAATGATTATTATAAATATAATTGCCTAAATAAATAGTCTTACACAATAATATATTATACTAACATAAAATAAATACTACATATCTAATAACCAATACTTATAAAACACAAATACCTAATTCAGCATTTTTATTACAAAGAATGCTTAATTACTTATTTTCATAATAACTTCTTAATTAGATTTCATCACACTGAATGGCAATAAGCCAGAAAATGGCGTCAAAACAAAATTCCCCTCTTTGTCTCGACTTAATTTATTTAATAACGCTAAAATGTTCTAAACACGCCCACATGAACACGATCTCATAGCGAGCTAAAGAAAACTTATAACAACTTCAATAAACTTTACCTTAGCGAGTTCAATTCATTGTATAATGGCCAACTTTTATAAGAATTATTTTAGTTTTGAAAAATCAATAGACGGCACACAAACTTTTAGCCGATCAGCATTAATTATTATTCTTGGAACAGCAATTTTGAACCTGCAAGTTATTAATGAAGTATTTAATGTCTACAGGACCTTTTGAAAGTTGATTGTGTTCAATATAATATAAGTATTTAAAAATTCTATATAGACTTTGTCGGTCTATCGTAAAATTGAAATTGCGGCAAACTGTACCTAACTTTGATTGAAGTAAAACACAATGCGAACTAATAAATGAACCAGTACTAACCAGTTTTAAGTGGTTCTATTTTACTTTTTCGTTCTTAATTCATTAAATTGTTCGATGTTCTAATTTTTAACAGTTGTTTCTAAAGAGTTTTAATTTGGAATTTTAAAAGAAATTAAAATGTTATTGTGTTGCTACGCAATAATTTGGAAAACGGCTAGGCTGACAAGTCTGTAATCGTATTGAATTCTTTTAAACTGATTTTTGTAGAAGAAAACATTGATGTTTATCTAGACAGGGCACAAGTTACTTGTCGAAAAACGTAGTCAGTTACAAACAATTTAAAAGCCCGTACATCATAACACAAAGTTTGAAACATATCCATACTCAGGCTATCCGTCATCCAGCCATTGTATCTCGTATAGAGAAATAATTCAGCACTGTAGAGAAAATTTGACAGCCGCATTAAAACGAAGCACTCTCGTCTTTATTTGTAGGCAGTTAAAGTTGATATTAGGAGTTTTTATGCCCCTATAGTTGTAGTGTCTTCATCAAAGGCGGAACTCGATTGAAGCTCTCAGTTCGTTTTACGCGCAGTTTGCCAGTTTTATTTCTAAAAGCTAGGATCGCAAATTGCGGAATAAAGAGACAATACATGTTTTAAGTAAGAGGCGTAAAATGGAGAATAATTAATTGGGTTTATATAGCTTTGTTTTGGGCAAAGCCTTTGGTTCAAGTCGTATAATTTCTCTTTGAGCAAATGATGGCATTTAGTCATCAATAAATGTCGTGGGGGCCGAGAGGTTTAAGATACTAACATCTCGTCTCTCTCGTGCACAAAGGTTCAAAACCTAGAAGTACAATGTGACTTTTTCCAAGTTATTTATACATAGTATAGTATATACTATAGTATATTATAGTTGGATAGTAATTACTAATTTTCTGTATCCTAAGTGTGCCTACACATTACCCCAAAAACAACAATCCGCGAATCTACCTAATATTAGAAACGCACTTGACTATTTGTGAGTCTATATGTTACTCAATCACGTCAAAATGACTGAAGAGGTCGGTATGAAATTTGGAGTAGGAGTAGATTATGGTATGGAAAAAATGGAAAAACACATAGGACCCTTATTTTTATATCCACAGGACCGCATGAGAAGCTCCTGGCAGAAGCTAATATTTTATACGTCTTCACAAAATAAATATAGATTAAAATATTCCACTTAAGTACTGCAACGTAAAAAATATGTCTCTCATTAAATACAGCTCTTGTAACGTCTATTTACACAAGGTTTAGTCTGCAAAATGGTTCACGAACCAATTTAGTGCTCAAGGCATAAGCTTACAGCGATGTCTTTGAGATTAGAAATTGCAGGCAAAAATACGTTTTTTTTTATGGAATAGATGGCAAACGAGCAAACGAGTCACCTGATGGTAAGCGATCAGCGCCGCCCTTGGACACCCGCAACACCAGAGGAGTCACAGGTGTGTCGCCGGCTTTTTTAAAGGAGTATGATATATACTCTTTTCTAGTTCTACAACATTTGTTTATATCATAACTTTCCTGAGAACTGCTAAATTAATTATCTTATTTTTTGGCTTACTCATTACGCGTGACTGCTGCTGTCAATATTGTTAATATTTTGTGTAAGTAAAGTAAATTATATCGATAGGTAACTTTTTCTTGCATTCATATCGATAATTTTTCAAGGAAACGATTGTAATATGAAGACACTGTGTACCATATACATTCATACTGGGTAACCGCCTTGCTTCCGTATTCCAAGTAATAACTCCCGCGATTAAAATAAACATTCTGCGTAATACATTATTTTTATTCTATTTTCCAAAACCCACATAGAAATATTAAATGTAATTAATATCACCCACATATCTCGTTAGCCTCGGGCCACACATCGGGGTTTACCGCGTCCCGAAGCCTCGCGGACTAATAAACGAGTGACACTAATTGGTGTTGAGCTTCCCGTCTTTGTGCACGACCACTCACAATGAAAATTCTTTAAAAAAATCTCTTGAAATACCTCTCCACCTTATTTCTTCCGCCATTTATTAAAGGCCAGAATATTACACGTAAAGACGCTGTCTTTACATTCTTTTTTTTTTCTTGTAAAGAAATTCGCGATGAGACCAATTTTAGGCGGTGAATGGGAGTAATTGACATTTTTTTTTCAGAGACATTATGTTTTTGTGTGTCTAATATTGGATTAGGGTCGTCGAAGTACTGTTATTATTCATCTTAAGTCCGTCTGTAACTTAAAATATATTTACTTTACTAAAGGGACACAATTTGTTGTTGGGTACATAACAAGAAATTACAAAAAGCAATAATACATTTCGATGCCGAAGTACTTTGAAGATTATCTTGGATGAAGACTAAATAAGTAAATAATCTCCTTGAGAACTCCTATACAAAAGGACGTTAACGTTATATTTATCTTCTATTAATTATTTTGTCATTTATCCCGTTTAATATGATTTAATCCGAAAATAATTTTCTTTATCCGTTTCTTACTTTGAAGAGAGATGATTAAAGAAAGAAATGCAATTTCGAACTTGTCTTATGAAATGTAAATTTAAACTGTTACAACGTTTTTAGATGTTTATACACTATATAAAAATTACGTAACTGGGATATTATATTACTCAAAATATCAATATTAGGTCGGTATACATTACAGATCGGATTCAATTTCACAAAACACGTCATATTCGATGCTTTGTGACGAGTCAATACGTTGTGTCCGGTGTCAACGAACGGAATTATTGACTCCACTCGTAAAGAGCATTGTTTCAATAAATCCGTGGGATTCAGAGTTTAATAAAATTGATTAGTATGTAACAAATATTTGTGTAGAATAGATTGATTAACTAAATTATTTTGACTAACTAAATTGTGGCACGCACTATCTATACAACTTAAAATATTTACCATGTTTATTAGATGTTAAAAGTTCATTAATAAAAAAATGGCACGTAATCTGAGACATATAAGTTTTTAAACTAACATGGTCACTCATAACATATTAATTAGAATTCAAAACGGTAAGCGCCATGATCACGGATAAACTTGATGATCTTAGCGCTTGCAACAGTGCCGAAATATCGGAACCTCACGAAAACTAATAAACATGATAAATATCCCGTTTTAAGTTCTAATGATTTAGTCGTTAGGTTTAGTCTGGCATAATAGACAGATTTTTGAGCTCAATAATGCGGGCAAACCAGTTTGCAGGAGCCAGTTTAGACACGATAACTTAAATAGAACTATGACTTTTTCTCAATAGACTATTTATCAGGTTTCAAAGCTTACGTAACGAATATCAAATGTTATAAAAACTAAGGACGAAACGCTATGGCCTCTTGAGACATGAATCGTCGGCTATTCACATACTTTTAGCAAATATAGTTGGACTGAAGAGTCGTTTGACCATGCTCTCATACCTAAGCTAAGGAACATAAGTTTATATGAATATGGTATTTAAAACATTGAAACTTCTCAGTGAAGGAAATAGTCCCGATATAGTGTTGAAAGAAAAACTAATTGCATATGCGGCTGCATTGTTGGCGCGGTGGCTAGGTGACTGACTGCTGCACAACGTGTAGGGTGCATCTACAAATTGTTGTTCGGGTCTAAGTGTCATGCCACGACACAGGAGTAAATCCTAGTGTAAGGAAATGTTATTTTTTTTAAGAAAAAAATAAGTGACTTTTGAAAATTCTTAGTCATAGATGTAATGAAATGTTGACTTATTCTCATCGTAGCTTTACAGCCATTAAATAAATGGAAAAAAATACAACATCATACGGGACAGTTATAGCTTAATAGCTTAAAGTAGGACACAATTTGTCAAAGTTAAGTGTCCATAATGGGTCGGAGAGATTAATTTATCCTTATCGGACACATTAATTAATCCTTTTTGTCTCCCTGTAATTAGTAGAGCGATGAACCCTAATCTTGAGGTCGAATATGGAATGAAAATGTAACGACACACATGTAAAACGAAGTTAAGGTAATTATGAAAACAATTATTTTACGTTTCTCTTTGAAACCTAGTATAAAACAAAAATGTGGGAATTTGGCTGTACCTACGAACATAACACAAAATATCCCATTCATTGATCACGCCATAATAAAAAAAAAATGGAATACAATTTATTTTTAATTGTTTTTTTTTATGTGATGGGTCGATGTGTGTAATTGGGCCTCCGGTAACATCAGTCATACAACGAACGTAAGCGTTGTTTCACGTCGGTTTTCCGTGAGGCCGTGGTATCACTCTGGTCGAGCCGGCCCATTCGCGCCGAAGCATGGCTCTCCCATACAGTTTTTTTTTTATTGGTGAGCGATAATGCGGCCTACGACGCCCTGATCATAAGCAATCCCTTCTCATATGGCCCGAATAAGTAATAAAACTACAATCAGCTACTGTGAGATTGGTAGTACCATACTCTTTTTTAAGACTTTACTGCAATCTCCAAAGTGGTTCACAAAGCATGAAGATTATGGCAAATTACCTCTAAAAAGGAAGAGCTCTATTTAGCAATGTCTCTTGTTCGAGATGAAGACATTGATAGTACGGTTCGATTCTGTTATTATTTTTGTTTGTTTTCAATATTTAAATATTCATAAAGGGGTTGCAGATGTTGATTGCGGATGAGAAACCAATCGATAAAAACCAATACAGACTCGAGATGGAGTTATTTTAAGACCGGTCAGTTATAATGCACTGATTTATCTTTCAAAGAACTCCACAGAAGGAAAATAATAATTCTATAAAAAAAAAATATTACTGTATTTTCTACTGTATCTTTTTCCAATGAAAATACCGTATGTATCTCGTATATAAGTTCACAAACGAAGCAAGAGTTCCAAGTAAAATGTGTTCTTAATAAATGGAAAAGAAAATCTGCTACTAAATAAGCATTCTGCTTATGCTCTAGAATATAATGTGTGGTTGTATTGTGGGAATATATTCTAAGATTAAAAGCCCCTAAAATAAAAGAAGAAAGAAAATCATTCTCTAATAAAAAAACCGCTGTAATTTAATTTCTAGTACAGTTCTCTAATATTTTTACAGACCAAACACTAATTTAACACAATATTCAACTACCAATCAATAACCAACTTTATTTACTTATCCCATAAAATCGAAATTAGGTTCACATAAAGTTATTTGCGGCCAACATTGGACCAACACATCCAGAATCAGAAATTGCAATCCCGTGTACTAGGGACAGTTACACCAAATATAGCTATTGGCAGGTAGGTAAATATTGTGACATATAGTGAGTCTGTCTCTAGGAATAGAATTGGGCTAGTCCTAATTGAGAATGCAGTGGTCTAATGGGCATGACGCTCAATAATATATAGACTTGGCTGTATATAGGCACATTGTTTTATTATGTTCTGAATGTATGAACTAGTGTTGTTTTTATGTGATGATGTCATCTATAAAATAGTACATCAGTCATCATTTTATTTTGTCAATTAAATACGATGCATTTAACATTTACGTGACCTTGTGTTATTGTTAAAGTAAATTATTTAATGGCATTGGAAAAATTATTTTTTTGTCTATAGTTCTGGAGTTACAAATATTTTTGTGAATCTTAAGTTATTTTAATAGAAATTATTATAAAAAATAAATATAGCTAGATGCGATTTGATTTCTGGAAATAATATATTAAAAAATGACACAAATAACGTAGCTAAGGTATTTTTATCTATCGCAAATAAATAAAAAAATCTAAGAAACTCACTGAGCAAAATCATTTTTTAAATAAACACACCACTAATAAAAAAACAAATATCCTCACCTCCAAAAATCCAAACACGTTCCAAAAGCACTTCACACAAATGCACAAACAAAAATTTAAAAAAAGAGCCAAGTTTGGAAAAACGATGCGACGAGTTCGTAAAGTTGTAGTCACTGGGAGAGCGACGCGCGTGCTTCCCTTATCGAGTCCGAGATGACAACTGGGCTGAGCGACGCGGGGCGTAGACACCCAAAACTGGCGGGGAGTGGACGTTTAGGGGCTGTAATGGACAGCCAAAGTAATGTAAATAATTTAGGGGGAACTCCAGACAGATAAGAGGATTTGCTATGATTTTCTGAACATGAAGAAATAGCATGTTTACTGGTCTAGTACCCTTTTTATAATAACGCTGTACGTCGTGTAGTAAACAGGTTAAGTATTAGTTATATTATTTGACATGAATAGAACGTTATCGTTATTTTTAATACTTTTATGCTGTACTTATGAGCAAAATTAAGTAATTCTCTCGACTGAGATATTTTTATAATATTAACCACAGCACTGTTATAATTAATTTTAATATAATACAATTGTTATGTTTCTTTAAGTGCACACATCGACTGGATTATAAATCTCCGGTATAAAATCGGAGAAAGTGCTAACTACTGAATGTATCAATTTTCGAGACTGTATAGTACTTACTCGTAGTATTGGGTCTTGAGTAGTGATCGATAATAATTGTTAATGATTTTACTGTTTATAGGTGTTTATATGGTAATGGTAATGATCATATACGATTAAAAGGATTATATCTAGATCATTTCAAGCAAACTTGACATAAAACATACTTAACAATATGGTTGAGAGACTAAAACACTTCGAAGATCATTTTTATTAAACCTGAGCACAAGATACAATAACTCTTCAAATCTACAGGGGATTACATGTAACCAACACTTGACATTTACCACAAAATAAATCACCCTTATGAAGACCGTTAGAAAAGATTTATTTACTACCCCCTAAAAAGAAACAGGACGAATGATTAAGTTGCTCATCTGGAATCCTAAGTCAACAAATCAGTCCAAATATGCTTAAAGGCTACTGACCGGTAAATTAGATGAGAAACCTGTGCTAATATTTGCAAGGAAAATAGAGGATAAAGTATCTTCGAGGTTACATGATTAGAGGAGTTTATTAGTGACCAAGCTCCTATTACCGGTACTAATGATGTCCCATGAGGTTTCGCGGGAGCGTTGGCAAGATTTCGTACCTGTGGATACATTTGGACATCGGCTTATTTTATCAAATTGATTCCTTGGAAATTGGCAGATGGATGGCATTGTATGTAATACTCTGCTTGTATTACATACTGTCATTATAATAGTCTTTGGTGTTTCGGTAAAAAATATGTGTCCTGTGAGAGAGCTCCAATTTTGACTGGTCGTATTATTTGTTGAATTGTCTTTGCCCATAGTTTTCTATCGGGAGAAAAGTGATTGATTAATTCGAACATCATTTTCGACTATGATTAAGTAAGGAAATAAAATACAATTGAAAAATAATATAAAAATTTACCGAAAATTACAACAACCACTCCGAAATATTACCGTAATTATTTAACTAAACAAAGTAATAAAAATTCAATACAATATCCTTTCCAGTAGAATTAATCAAATAATGTGATGTTTGCTATCGGCAAAGCGTATAGATTGTTTAATAACATTATTGAAGGCAGGTGGCGTTTCTGACTCATCCGTTTATGACGACGCCTTAGGGCTGGCACGTGACGTCATAACGGACTATGATAATATTTATTTCGAACATTTTGGTTGGACTAAAGTTGTATGGGGAATAAAACTGAAATATGTATGCATCAGAAATATGTTAAACATGAGAGAACGATATTCAATGTTATGTTGGGTATTGTAAATTGAAACAAAATGTATATTAAAATGTCCTTTAAAATAATGTTTTAAATTGAGTAGGTACTTTTAAGCCAAACATCGTTTTAAAATTAATTTCTTATAAAACCGACTAATCGTTTACACACAACCAAATAATCGTAATCTAATGTTTTAATGTATTTTAACATAAAAACAATTGAAACATTCGATATACAAATATCGAACCAAGAGACCAAATAAATAAATAAAAAAAATCTTCTCGTCTAGCCCAACCCTACACGTGAACCTATACAAAGGGTACGTGTATCTAAACAATGGATGTTTCAGCCAAATTTGATTGTTCTTATCTTAGAAATTATCGGAATTATAAAGCAGAACTACATTGGTGATCTAATATGTACTGTTTCAAAGCATTTTGTTTAATGTCGCAGCTGGCTTGTGTAAGTTCTTGTTACGCCTCGTTGGGAATATGTGGGGTCCATAATGGACAAGCCGGACATTAACAGGTTTTAAACATGGAAGAAAATATGTATAGTAACTGTTCAAATAGCAATTACCTCGGGTTTTACATTTTAACGGCGAGGTAAATTATAATGTTCTTATGTGGTGTATGTTTGTTTGTTTGTGATTGCCAATAGTCCATCCATCACTATATTATTATCTTACCTAGTCGTATTCATGCAGCCTTTCAAGCTGTGTTCTATGTCCAAATCAGACAAACAGTTCTAAGTGTGGGAGAGAAATGCTTCGGCAAGAATGGGCCGGCTTAACCGGAGTGATACCACGGCCTCACAGAAAATCGATGTGAAACAACGCTTGCGTTGTATTTCATTGTGTATTGGAGGCCCAATTACCTCCCTTCTCTATCCCCGATTCTCCAACAATCCTTAAATCGCGTCGTGTGTCGCGAAATGCTGCTCATGAATATGAGCCTCTAGCATGGCTTGAAACTAGTCGAGTTCCTCGTCAAAACAGTACGTGAGTAAGCCGATAACATAATAATTAATCCTTAAATTCTCTAAATGCTTAATATTTTCCAAAAATTATCTGAACAACAAGTCCCAGTTTATTATTTATTTCTTGTCCACAATTTTTCATTAGACCATCAGAGCATAGAATATTATATATGGCTTCTACTGCAGTAGATGTATAATTAAAATTGAAACCTACAACGCGCCTGGGACGACAAACTTGCCTTGACCGACTTTTATGAGAAGCGACGATGTTTTATTATAGAAGTTTATATAAAAGCTGTATCACATATTTGTAAAGAAAATGTTTAGCCTTGCATTTGTCTATAATCAATTAGAAAATATTATTCAACAGGAAAGATTTGAGTCAGAAAAGTAACTTTTTTAACCGACTTCAAAAAAAGGAGGAGGTTCTCAATTCAAAATTCAAAAAAATACGGTCATTTTTTTTTATGTATGTTAATCGATATCTCCGGCATTTATAGACCGATTTGAGAAATTCTTTTTTTAATTTTATTTCTTTATGAAATACATATGTAAACGAGCAGACGTATCACCTGATTGTATGCAATCGCCGCCGCCCATAAAGACACTTGAAACTTCAGAGGCGTTACAAGTGCGTTACCAGCTTTTTGGGGGTTAGGAATTTAAGGGTGGGAATCGGGGATTGGGAAAGGGAGAATTGGGCCTCCGGTAACCTCACTCGCACAACGAAACACCACACAGGCGTTGTTTTACGTCGGTTTTCTGTGAGGCCGTGGTATCTCACCGGTCGAGCCTGCCCATTCGTACCGAAGAATGGCTCTACCACACTTAAAAATTTCGTCCTAAAGACACACAAAATAGAAGTCAAATTACCATTCCGCATAATCACACATCATAATATCTTTTTAACGTCTTCCCTAACCTTAATCCAAACCGTTAAGCCTGATAAGAGCAGGTTTATGTAGTCATGTCCGAAATCTTACGGCAAATTTCCTCTTTGAAAGCAAGCAGAGCTTCAAGTAGTCACGCACAGCTAGAATTTGTTCCCGTGTACTCCAAATATATGTCCAAGTCACGTCTTCCAGCATTTTAAGGCGTAATAAAAGTAGTACTAACATCTTGAGAATGCTCTAAAGCAGCTGTATAGCTGTATACTTATCATACTTTTATTCTATTTTCTTTCTCACCAGTTGTTACCGTCTCCGTTCGAACATAGTTTTAATCCCTGTATGACGTCTTTTAGATTTTATTCTTTGTTCTGGGATTACTTTGAACGATTCTTATGTACTAAATTTTAAAGCTTTGAGATACTTTTAATTATTCACGTGTGGGTGTTGTTTTGACATTTAGATAGATCTTGTACAAATGGCAAGTAGTAAGTGAACATGTGAGCTATAATATCAATTGGATAATGTTAGATTTATTAAGGAGTTATGGCATTAAGGTTTTATTTTAAATGTCCTTAAATATTACGCCGCGGGTAACTTAATTTATGTTACGAAAATAATAATATTGTATGTAATAATACAAATGTAACGTGTCTATTAATTCATCGTCAAAAAATGGTATAAAAATATTTCACGATTCACGAAATAAACAATATTCTAATGTAAACATTCTAGAACATTTCCATATAGAGAAAACAGCAATTCTAACATACGTAGACGTCAATTTACTAGCCACGTATTCTCTCTGAAAATTGATGGCTGCAGCATACGACATCTCAATAGGAAACCGCAAACCAGCTAATGAAGTTTTGTACTAACGACCGCTTATCAAGTTATCCTAACATCTATTCATACATTTTCAACTATACCCTTTTGTTAATAAAGTCGAAATTCCGTTGAACGAAGATAGGAAGTAGTCAGCCGGTAACGTGTCAACGGACAAAATACAAGATACGGAGACTTGTTAAGATATAAAGTTTTAGAGTGAAACTAAGTATTGAGTGAAATCGATACGATTAGCTCCTGTTCTAGTACTTGGACGGAGTCATGCAAAAACTTTTCAATTTGTATCCCACTGGGATGCGATAAGAACTATTTTCAAAAATGAACATTTTGGGATCATGAAGGTATAATACACTATTTTGACAAAACCTTAACTCAAATCATTTATTGCATTCATGTGTAGACTTAGGTACAAAGATATAACATCATACAACTTAGACAAAACAAATTCAGTCATCATGCCCAGTATTTATTTCCAGTTTCTGAAGCTAGAATTTAACTAAGTATCTTCAAACAAAAGTTGTACAATATAATCATTTCATGTTCAGACTGACATTACTTTTAATTTAGTTTGACAGTTTAAAATTAGTAAAGAGAATTTTACAGGTACACCCGCGCTATCTAAATTAAAATCTAAACCCTTTCTTTTAGTTATAACAGGGCTGTGATCTATTGAAAAATCTCCTAAATTGAATATTGAACTCTGTGTTGTAACAAAATAAATTTGTCAAACCTTAAACTCCACAACAAACATTTTTGCTTTATCCAAAAACATTAAAAACAAACCATTATTCAGTATTACCTTATCAATTACTCCATTATCTCTTTTGCGTTTCGTTTCTCGAAAATCATTGTTCTCTTCTTTGTGAACATCTGTAACAGTGATAGCACGATTATCATCCATTGTGGATTCTCCTTCCTCATTTTCATTGAGCCACACGGGTTAATTAATTTTATTCACGAGAGCCGCATCTAATTCCGCAAGTGCTGCAATAAACAACACAGGTATATTATAGCTATAAAGAGCCTGGTCTTTTGTCTCTGTAAATGTTCCATAATAAGATCTTAACGCTCGTTTTATGAGGATCCTTGCCACTACAGTTCTTATTGTGTGTAAGAACAATGATCCTCCAATAGTTGTTGAGTATTAGCGCTCATGTTTAGTGTACAATTCTTTTGTCATCTTCCTACCTGGCTTCATTTATATTGTTTGGCCTTTTTTGTTGAAGTGTTTATTTATAATGTTACTCTGTTATTGGTATTGGGGATTCGTTTAGGGGAAAGACCTACAGCATTGAAATATTGTTGGTTTATTGTAATTTGAACATAATGTATCGAGCCTCATTGTGTTCTATAAAATAAATTGTGTTGTATTAAGTTCGTTTTTTTGCGAACGTTAGTGATGTTTTATTTACTTTAATGATTGGACCGTTATTTCCCGTGGAGTATACCTTTACAGTTATAGCAGACTTGACTTAAGGAAGGTGATGGATTAATAAAAATTAATAGTCTATACAAGTATAATAGAGTTGTATTTTGTGAAGTTTTTACAATACTGTGCTAATGACAAACCGTGGTATTTATTTCACTTAAGCTTTCTAACTGACAATTACAATTTAAACTTTATCTTGTTTCAACTTAGATCACATTAAGTATAACAAATAATTAAATATAAAATTCCTCTATATTAACTATCTTTAAAAACAAATTCTCACTAATAGAAACAAAATATTAAAACATTTTCCAAGACGAGATCGTAACAAAGACATCCGCAGCAAAAGTATGAATAAAAAAACTCGACAACTTATTCAAAAACTGTTACCAAGAACTGCTTCAAATCGTGCTATCCAAAGAAAGTCGGTTACCTGTCACAGAAAATAAACTACGAAAGTGTTAGGTTAGTAAAACGCATTGTCCTTTGCACTCCAAGAACTTTTATTACTCAACTGCACGCAAAGAACTTATTGTTTGGCACTTGAGAAGTCGGAATCCCATTGTGTTCTTGAAAGATAGTTTGCGGAAATTTTATTGTTTTCTTAAGGTTTTTACTTGAGAATTTTATTGCTGGATAGTTAAGCTCAGCTATTTGCAATTACTCGTTTTCTATGTGATCAGAATGCCGAAGTATTTTCGTTTTTGAACGAGTTTCGCTTGTAAATGTGTTTTGTAGTTGAGAAACTACGCTTTTAGAAGTGCAAAATTTGTTTTCTTGTATAAAAACTTGCTGTCGGTTACATTTTTTAAACATAATTATAATGTCTTCAATTTTAGCAACAAACTGTGCATTCTTATTGGACGTATGAGTATATTAAGATGTTCTTAAATAGGGGTATGTCATAATCCCGACGCTTGAAAGGAGACACGGAGACGGTAGTAGTCATCGTCATTTTAAGAACACTGATACTCATTCGGGGATCTGTCATCACGTTGCTTGGAAACAAAACTTAAATCGATATCAATAATTTATCATCATTAACAAACATTTGCTTGTAACAACTCCAAAAAATCGTCACTAAAACGACAAGGAAATGACCCTTGAAAGCAATGACTTAGCCTCTTGATGGCCCTATGAACCCCGTTTATCCTTTCCCCTTATTTCCCCGTATTCGTGAGGGCTATGGCGTACGATCCCTTTCCTGTCATCGTTTATAATTACGATTTCACCCTGTATGTTTGAATTACAACTTTCGAGGCAAACTGAAGTAATTATATTAGGTTTTTTGGCTTACTCATGTAACTGTTTGACGAGTGTAGAGAGAACCGGTGGCTAGGCAACTGGTTGCCGTGCAACGAGTCGTGGATTCGATTCCGTACGGAATAGCTAAATCTTTGTGTGACCCACAAATTGTAGTTCCGAGTCTGGGTGTCATATGTATGATGATACGATATAGAAAAAATCCTATGTGGGGCAACGTCTAAAAAATACTAGACTAGTTTTAAGCCACACTAGGGGCTCAATAGCTGCGCGACAGTGACCGCGTCCTGTGTCGCGAGATTCTGCTCATGAATATTATCATTATATTGGCGGGAAATCTGTCTTCAACGCTCATCTACTGACAGTCAATTAAAACTCTAACAGGACTATGGTCAACCTTATTACTGCAACCCGTTGTTCCTAGTTACGTCAGTTAAGGTCACTTGACAAACGAGACACTCAAATAAAATTTAACATTCTACTCATCAGTCATACTTATAATCACTAGGCGTTCACGTCAGTACAATTCTATAATAACCCAAAATACACGCTATTCTTAAAACCCCAATAGTAACCAGAAACCTTCCCTATGGTATTAACGACCACTCTCAAACATCACTATTACAATAGCGTACTGAACAAAAGTCGTGGTCATAATCAGACGGGACTTATCCCACCCATTAATGCGAAATATCTTTTCAAAGAGGGGAAATAAAAAAATCAAAATATGTTATTAGAAATCTGTTCACCCCCTAGTTATGAAATTATGTTAATGTGATGCCGTTGAAACAAGAAAAACTGTTCTTATTTCCGTGGTGTAAGGTCGGTTATTGAGTGGTTTATGCCATAAAAGAACGTCACGGTGTTATGGTTCTTTTGATAAAGAGATTATTATGAGAAAAAATCTCCCATGGAGTTTTATTGTCTGTAATGTTTGTACTAGAGTAATATAATATGAAGCTTCGGCGAAGTTTAATAAATGTTCGATATACAATTTTAATAGCGGGTATATCGGATTTAATAATAAAGGTGCATTGTGAGGAAAAAAATATATTTGATTTTTATGCGGATCTAAAGACGGGCACACGTTTGGGATCGAATGTGAGATCCGCATTTAAAGTGTAAACAGATTTATTGTTATAAAATATCTCAGAGAGCATTTGAGCTAATCTAATGTGAGTATGTATCATAATGGTATAAGAAATTGGCTGTAGGTCGAATTGCGAGATCGGCTTCTAAGCTAATAGCCGTCGTTAGGAACTTACGATAGTCGGGTTGGATGAAGTTTTAGTGGATTTTTCTTTTTCAAATCACCCCAACTTCTTCTCGGTGTTGTCAAAAATATATTTCATACATAAATGTTTAAGTTGATTGTACAGTATACTAGTGAACAGTATTTAATTTCTCCTTTATAATTACTCGACGATTTTCCACCGCTCTGAACAGTCCAAGCTAATGAAACTGCACGTAGATTCATTATCGTGTTGCAAACAAGTTTTTTAATTACACATACATTTACAATATTTGTTTAACTTGTACAAACTTGTGGGGAACACGAGATAGGATTTACCTTAAAATAGCTAATTCACCGACATAGTTGCGAACTGGGGCAACGAGCCGGCTAATTTATGTAACAATGTCCAAAATTTTCAATTTCGAGTGAAAAAAGAGTTAGCGCTTTTTGTTAGTGTTAGATGCTATTTTTTGGGTATGTTACGTGTTAAAGGGTGGATGGAAAACAAAATTAATGTTGATTATGTACTTAAATATCAATTAAATTACCCAATTTGTCATACTTATGACAAAGCTACTGCTTACAAAATGACAACAAATAAATATTGGAGCTATATTTCGGCATGTTGGTATGTAAGCAGAGTGGCGCAGTGGAAGCGTGCTGGGCCCATAACCCAGAGGTCCGTGGATCGAAACCACGCTCTGCTAAAAGTACTTTTTGCTCTTTTTTTCGATTTTTTGTTACGTCTTTAGTCTAGTTATTTATTTCATTTTTATACTAAACTTCACATTGCTGTCTGGAGTATTACCTACACTTTTTTCTGGCTTAAATTAAGCAGCTAGAAAATGTATGATGCAAATTTTGCAAAGAACGTCGGAAACTTTAGTAGATTTGTTTAGACGTAACTACAACCCCTATAACCTGGCTTACATAAACTGTAGGTACCTACTCAAACTGTAGAAGTATAATAGCCGTGCAAGAGAGTTATAAACTGTTCAATTAATTCACTATCAGTCTCAAACTACAGCAATACACCAACGTAATACCTAGAAGCGAAAAACTGTCGAAATAAACTGACGCAGATACAGCGTCGAGCGAGTGGAACATAAATAATCTGAACAGAACGGTGTCCCTAATTCCCATAAATCGAAATATCCGTGGGGCCACATCGACCCGGTGGCGGTGATAACGTATATTTATGGTGATGATGCATCCACTTTGTCTGCGGATGAGAGTAGCCTTGAATTTTGGTAGGAGCACTTTTGGGGCGGATTTTCGTACCCGACCATAGTCTGCTACGATGGTTACTGCGCTGGTGGTTAACTGAGGTGTATCTTTTAGATTTTCGTTAGATTTTCGGATGAGAAGAAAAGAAAAAACAGTTTATTTGCACCGTAACAAAAATAATTACCAGAAAATAAAGATCAAAAACTAAAAAAATTGTACACGGCGCAAAAAGGTTCAGCTAAAATGCCGTGATCCGAGCGCGATAACTCTAGTCAGTTGCGACGCTGATTTTCAGCATTAGCTCGTCGTTATAATATAATATAAATAAATAAGTAGTTTTAAATAATAATTATCTCAGGATCATTAACAATTCCATAAAAAAGGAAAAAATAATATATTATACCTTAAATTAATGAAATTCGACTATTTAATTTTATGAGACAAAGTGTTATAGGACTTTTCGTTACGTCATAACATTCCTAACCGCAAGAATGCCATACAATGAGGCATTATTTTCACTCCATATCGTATAAGACTAGTAACAAAAACGTGTTAGAAAGTCTTGTTTTCCAAGTACAGCTAAAAATTTTCTGTAATCTTTTCAAAACAAAACAACTTTTATATGTAGCAATGAAACGGCAATGACTGAAGGGCCGTTACGTTTAAAACACGATGTTCACTATAATTGGTATCTGGAAACTATTTTCTAGTACACTCGTCATAGACTGTAATTCCAAATTGGAAATGTAACTCCCTGTAATCTTCAACAAGTGGAGATCGAATGAGTGCATATACAGCATGTGTCTATACAAGTACAACGGAGTAGCAGAAGATACTCTAATAAATGGAGCTATAGGGTGATAGTACACTGGAGTGTAACAAGCCAAGATAAGTCTAATGATTTCTTAAGAAATATTAATGAAGAAAAATGTTATTTTTTGAAACATTTCTCTGCTTGTATAACGATAAGAATGCTATTGGTAATTATTATGTAATTAGCTTTATAAAAATTTGAGATAATAAAATATTAATGGTATCAACAGATTGGTGATTACAATAAACATTTATTTATGAAAAAATGCTATTTTTAAATAGGTGTTGGCGTGAAATACGCAAAAACAAATATTGTAGCTAACTAGATACAAATTTGATGTATCAAGAGCTACATGTATTGAATTTCATTTAAACTGTAACCAACCAGTTTTTTTTATTTATATACAATACTTTTATAGGAATTTTATCCACGAGTTTCATATTGCTCTATCATACTATATATATAAAAATCAATTGCTATTCCTTTGTCTCGCTAAAACTCGAGAACGGCTGGACCGATTTGGCAAATTTTGGTCTTGAATTATTTGTAGAAGTCCAGGGAAGGTTTAAAAGGTGAGAAAATATCAAATAATTGACGGAAAAACCCTAAAAACTGCCCTTTCCTTTATCCCATACAAACGTTTTCTAACTAATACGTAGAGTCAATTTGAGCTTTATTGCTATTGGATAAAGTTCATTGTTGGATAAATGCTATTGGATACTAAAAAACAAATGCTATTGAATAAGTGTGCGTTGGAGACTTGGAGCACAGAATCCCTACTAATATTATAAATGCGAAAGTAACTCTGTCTGTCTGTAATTACGCTTTCAAGCCTAAACCAGTGAACCGATTTTGATGGAATTTAGTACTGAGATAGAATAGACCTTGATACTTTTTATTGCAAAAAAATAGCGGAGAATGGGTAAAAATAAGGGATAAATGGTCATATGGAAATTCGTCATTTTAAAAGCTGTAACAGTAAAACTTTGTATTTAGATACTTAATGAGGAACGAAAGAACATGGTCTACTTTTTATTGCAAAAAAATAGGGGAGAGTGGGTAAAAATAGGGGATGAATGGTCATATGGAAATTCGTCATTTTTAAAGTTGTAACAGTGAAATTTTGTATTTAGACACTTAATGAGGAGCGAAAGAACATAGGCTACTTTTTAATAAAAAGGGTAGAAGGCGTAGTATGTTTGATAGAGGAGATTAATGTTTGCTTGAAAATTCGTCATTTTCGTTAATACGTTGCCCGTGGCTTCACTCGCGTTCGATTCTTATTTAAATACACATATACTTATTTAAATCGCCAATATCCCTACAACCATACTAATGTTATGAATGCGAAAGTAATCCTGTTTGTGTTGAGGTTACATTCGTGCAAGAATGTTTTTTTTTGGAATATAACAACGAAACAATGTATTTTTTTATTGATAGGCAATATATAGGAAATTAAAGGATAATAATATATATAACCTTGGCTACTTTTCATCATGATTATAAAATGATGAATCGGCGGTCGTGGTTTCTTTGGAATACATATCTTTAAAAATGCTAACAGTAACATATTCTCAAGTAATTCACATTTTAGATGACATACGGCAGCATTTTGACCACTAACACCACTACGCGGACGAAGTCGCGGGCAAAAGCTAGATTCGATAAATTTTCATTTGTACATGTCAAATATTTGGTGTTTCTAAATTCAAATTCTGTAAATAATGATTGACATTTATGAAAAGGGTGAATAAACAATTGTCTGTATTTTTTTTTTAATCTATTGAAAATGTTGAAAAGTGCATTAAGCATTAATAGAAATTCCTCAAATATTAATAATGCGTGCGTTCAGAAATAATGACAAATTATCAACAGTTACGCGTGTGTTCAGAAATTTATTTTGTGTAAATTAAAGTTTCTATTCACGTTTTCGAACAAACGATGCTCTTTCAATATAGTCTATTGGTGTGAATGACATTGACATTCGTATTGCGCGTTTTTTAAAATATGCAAAATTAAATGTATATTTTTCAATATTTCTGAGAGATTATCTTAATATTTCTTCGAGTTTTAAAGACTAAGAAGATTTTTATTTGCTAATAAGTGTTTGTTAATCAAGGTAAGTTCACATCTTCATTATTGATTTTTAGTAACTTTTGGTGACTACACAATACTACAATTTGGTATACACGGTTATGCAGAAAATGTATGAGAGCTTTTTATTTTCAGTTGGAATTTCGTTTTTAACAATGCTACCAACCAGACGTACAAGCTTAGGCCGCAGAACTCGACATCATTTGGGGCAACAAAAGTTATACGAGACAATTTTTTTTAGTTTTAAAACCATGTAGCTGGTGCAAAATATGTCGAGTCAGTGATGTGTTTATTTTGTAAACAATAAATCAAATTACTAATAATAGTCTATAATCCGAAGACTTAATCAGCAACATTTATAACATGTTGTATTTTAATGTCGAGGTTAAAAGTAGTTTTAATTTGAAATGATGTAATGTATTGTGGCAGTATTTTGCGAGCCACATGGTGGTACAATTTGCTATACAATTGCCTGTATACATATTTATATTCTTGCAGATTCAGGGATTTAAATATATCATCAAACAGGTTCCTTATTGCCAGTGCCTGTTGAAGACTATACATTTTTGCAAATATATTTTATGGACAATTCAGCAAGAGAAGTCGATCAGCGTTGCGCACACAACAACTCAGTAAAGAGATCCATTGTGATGAACAACTTCAAACATTTTTCCTTCAACACAATGAATTAGTTGCATTAGACCGATGCATTAGACATTCACAAATGCATTAGACCGCATGCCATCAGATAATCACAAAATTGGCATCAGAGCCGATAAGGCGCCTGCAGAACAGTGAAATGATTGAATCCTATGAAATAAACACTATTATGAAAATATATTTAGTTTTTTTTTTTAATTAGTAAAGTCCTTTTCAGGTATAGTGAGATCAGGAAATTATGGATTCATTTTTATATTTTTATATGGAGGATATTTATAGATTCCAATTCAAATTGAATAGGGACTCATACATAACTCAGCTATACAAAATAAAGCAGAGCATCATTGCTACGCGAAAGCGGTACGAAGTTCGCTGGGTCAGCTAGTACTATTAAATAAATATTACAATTCCAAGTATCTCAATTGGTCCTCACAATCCCACGTTGTTTCCTCGTAACATAAATATAATATTTTGATAAATACTGTTGCGTGTAGGAAAAGTTCTGCGTGCGTTATTTATTGCATCTCAATCTATATTTATTTACCGGAAGATTTTCAAAGGATTTATTATAGTTTCGTTTTCCTCGTTTTTATTTGAGATAATAACTTTATTACACATGTTGTACACGGAAGAAATGTCTCGTGTTTTGGTACCGAAATGTTATGTAAATTCGTTTTGTAAATATTGTATGTTTTAGTGCAGTAATCGTTTACCGTGTAAATGTTTGTGATTATTCTCACGGGTAAATTGTTGTGTGTAAATTTAATGCATAATGTTATTTTTAAAAGATTTACAAAGACAGTGTGAAATATTAAGATTGATTCGATGCGATGGATGAAATGTTGAACCTACGTAATAATATTCGAAGAACGAGTTTTAAAGTCAATCCAGTTTATAATCTAGTCATATGAAAACAATACTTTTTTTATAGAACACATCCGTAAACGAGCAGACGGTAAGCAATCGCCGCCACCCATGGACACTTGAAACACCAGACAGATAAGTGCGTTGCCGGCCTTTTGGGGTTTAGGAATTTAAGGGTTGTTAGGGAGTCGGGGATTGGGAAGATTGGGAAGGGGACTTCGGTAACCTCACTCACATAACGAAACAAAACGCAAGCGTTGTTTCACGTCGGTTTTCGGTAAGGCCGTGGTATCACTCCGGTCGAGCCGGCCCATTCGTGCCGAAGCATGGCTCTCTCACACTTCTCCCACAATACTACCTCACTTTGAACATAACATCCATCGTTCACAGATTCTGGTACATTCATTTGAACTCGACTAGGCATACATTTCTTAGCATTCAATAACTCAAAACGTTTGCGGCATTAAATTATGCCCCGAATGGGCCTTGTCCATCGTTACGTCATAGTGAACAGATAGCCTTCTGTGGTACAGCCGGCGATTCGTTTGCGGTATTTGCGATGGCCGTGCAACGGTATTTCACAAATATTTGGATTTGTAAAATGTTGTGGCAGATATTGCTTGGTATTTTGAAATTGAACTGGCAGATTTGATGGCATTTGTTGCGGATTTAGTTGGGACTTTATTGATTTGGTTACTTTAAAATGTTGTAAGGGAATATAGGTTGTTTGGTCGTGTCTGTTTTTTTTTTTATATAAAAGTTTTGAACAATATTGACGTTCGGTTATGTAACTGACGGTGTTGACGCGCTTCAGTTGCGATTTTCCGGCGCTTTGGCTTAACACACAAATCCGTTGTTTTCCACGATTTTTGTGTTACTAAAAATAGAACACAAATATTTTTTTAGCTATACTAATACAAAGCTTAATACTTTAACTGCACGGTTAATGTGATAGCTGGGTCATTGGCTGCCGCGCAGCGTGTAGTGGGTTCGATTCCCGTACGGAGCTACTATGTGTTTGATCCTGTTGGTTCGGGTCTGGGTGTCATGTGTATGTGAACATTTTTTAAATATTCGGATCAGTGTATTGTCAACTCAAAAAATAGGCAATTAACAAAAAAGATCCTAATCACTAAAAATATACTTCCCACCATCATACTCCTGTTCCAAGTCCCATGTCCAACCTCCAAAACATTTCACAAATCACACAATAATAAGTGTTTCTATACCAATGCCCCCTGTACTCTCGAACAATAGTATCACACATGTAATCTGAATCCCGCTAGATTAATCTTCCTACAGTCCATTGTGCCCGAATCCCGAATGTTCCCGTAGTCAGAAAGGGATTATTTTAAATAGGTGTCCGTGCGTTCGATTTTGTTTCGTTAGCTGTGTAACTGGATCAGATGTCCATCAATATTTGGTATTGAATGATATTAGATAAAAAATGTTTTCTAATTTAATCTTATTTCATTTTGTTTGTTAAGCATGATCTAAAAGTGTTGAATTGATTACAGAAGTCGATGGGGCTAAAAACTACACTAGCGCCGCAAGAAAAAGTAGATCCTGAGGGTGCTTTTCCACCAGATATGTGCTATACTCCGAAAATGTAAAAGTTAAGCTGTGAAACTATGTGACCATTTCCACTGCTACTAACTAGCTATACTATACTAACTAGTAGTGAAGCCATACATAGCACACATCCATAGCACGCATCTTTCCATATAAAACATAGCTTAGCTGAATCCGTTTCCACCAGTGCTAAGTTATGTATACCGATGAATATGATTGGTGGAATCCAAACTCATCCACAGCAAAGTAGCACATCTATTGAAAAAAAGCACCTTTTATCTAAATTAAACACCTATAAGAATATCTCTTATAAAATAAACAATACCTAATACAAGAAAAAACTTATACATCCAACATAAACATTAAGATTTTCTCTACTCGGTACCAATTCATTATTTTTCTCATCCAATACAAAGGATACTTTATTAAATAAATGCTGACTAATTAACACCAACAGTTACAGAGAACGTATGTAAGTTATTTATTACGAATGCATATTATTCTTGGTAAGCTTCATACATTATTTCATTAAAATTTTCTTTCCAGAACCGGTTTAAACAGAATAAAGTGAGAAATATTGTTGTATTTTACTGGAAATGTTATTTATGTAACGATGTGGTTTGTTTTTGTGGTATATTATATAACTTATGCTTCGTTAAGGAAAGTGTTCTGGGGCCTTTGTACGAGTTTACTTTACGTATAAAGAGATGGAAATGAAAGCGCGTTCGGGGCTGTGATTGGTTGGTTCATTCGTGCTGGCCTATCAGAGCGCGGAACGCGTACTTGTTTCGATTTTGTTAAACGTAAAGTAAACTCATACAAAGGGTATATATAGATTGCCGTGACAAGTTGAGTGACTAGACTACCGTATACGAAGTAATGACCATCATCCACTTCTATAGGCCTCACCAATAGTATCAATAGCACACCGCTGCTCGATCTTAAGTTCTTCACAGCTAGCCACTGCCAATTACTTTAATGCAATAACGAGCACGAGGTTAATGACACATAGTATAACAAGGTAAGTTATTTGGAAAAAAGCTCTTTGATCTGCCATCCTTCAGCTTGACTCTGCTCTTATATGGTATTATTATGTGACTTGATTAGAGATAGAAAAAATAAACTAGAATTTAAATACATCTCATTTTAACAAAACGAGTATCACGACCCTAAAATCAATCTCGAGGAAAGCATTCAGAATAATAGTATTAATGTAATAGGAACCAAAAGTTTGGCCCTCATCCAATGTAAATAAATCATTTTGATCGATGCGATGTACTCACGTGCGAAACAGGGATGCATTGTTATATGCCCTTGTCACTCTTGGTGTAGATTGTAAGAGAAAGGCGATTTGGTTCGGGTTTTTGCGAGTAAAATTCACTTTAATGTCTCTTGTTTTCTGAAGATTTGTAGTCAGAAAGCAGGAGAATATTTTATGCTTGTTTGTTTTAGAGACAAGAGAAAATAAAGCGTTACTTTCTTTAAAGTGTAATAAAATTATTAGGACCATCAAGAGATTTTCAGGTAGAGCCAATGCCTCGGTACGAGTGGGCCAGCTTGAACGGAGAGATACTTAGCACGCCACGGTCTCACAGAAAAATTACGTGAAACAATTGCAACGCTTACATTTGTTTTACCATGAGGGTTGTACGTCGAACTTCTGATTCTTAAATCGTAGAAAGTTTTTTTTATGGAATAGGGAACAAACGAGTAGCCAGGTCACCTGATGGAAAGCGATCAGTGCCGCCCATGGACATCCACAACACTATAGGAGTCACATGCGCGTTGCCGGTCTTTTGAGAAGGAATACGCTCTTTTCTTGAAGGTTTATTAAATACACGCTTCGTTCTATAACTTAGTCCACAACCGATATACAAAAGTCATCCACTTGGAAGAAGAGTTTCCTTTGTGGGTCCGACCCCCAAATATCCAGCAACATTTTAAACTTATAATAATAAAAGAATTGAAGCCGGATTAATTGTGTTATTTTAATTCTGAGAGATCTTTTAAAGTGCTGTCGAACGTAAGTAATATGTTATTGTGTTGTTCGAAAGAATACAGGAATTGTTTTCTAGAAAGTATTGTTTAAGTTGTATTGTTGATTTTTGTTTTTAAATTGATTTAGATGCTATGGTTGATTAAAAAATAATGATTTAAAATGTACTAAGAGTTTTTGGACGCTTTTGGGGCTTTATCCTCAAGTTTCTTTATATTTTTCATCAGATACCTAGCTATGTGTTTCAATACAAATAATTTAATTTCGCTTCAGATCTACATTACACGATTTTTCTGTCTACAACATTTATCAACATTAGGTACCTATTTTACTTAGGCATTATATTCCTTTGAAAGGAACAAAAAAAAAGTACTAACATACACAAATGACAAGCCTATTTTTCTTTTTCACGAAAAGGTTAAGTTATGTGTTATATCATACTCCCACGGACCACCTTTTTGCTCGTTATTACAGCCTCATTACAACAAATTATATGTACGGTCGACTCTCATTAATTCGAATCTGCCAGATTATTCTGTAGTGAGCTCGAAGTGAGCTCGATCCTGTTTTCGCCAGTCATTGGTCGAGATTATTCTTGTAACCAATGACATTGTGGATCGTGATCGAGTTCACTTCGATCTGTCGAATTGAAAGTTACAGAATAGCCTAGCTGGAGGGACTCTTAAAATATTTCGAATTACCGAATAATTGAAAATATCAAATGCTCTAAAATGTTGGTATAAGTAGCAACATTTTACTATAACATTTTGAGGCAAGTTTCAATTTCTTTGCAAGGCATTCGCATGCTATTTTCATACCAGTATAAGTACAAAACAATTATAAAAAGTAATAGTTTGTTCCGTAGTACATAATAAAACCTCATCGACGACTTATCTATAAATTGAGTTTATTTTATACGGTCCTAAAACCAATATACAAAGGTTTAAATATACGTTTTATTTTTACGCAGGTAACAGACATTTGCGATAATATTCTACTTAATAGTTCTATCTACAAAGCCTCGATATCCGAAACTATGTTACCACAACATATTTCTTCATATTTATAAATATTTCCAAAAAGGCTGTCAGGTTTCCAGAAGTATAAAACCATTTTATTATGGCATTCGCATGTGTACCTAACTACATAGCTAATAATATTGTTCATAGATACGTTGTTTAATATCTTTGTGTTAGTTTCCTAGTAGTTTGAGCCTACATCGCTTGTGCTTCGTGGAGGTTTGTTTTGCTGTTTCATAGTTTTTAAATAGCTCATCATCAATCGGTCAACAATCTTGCCAACCCTCATTGAGCAAACGTGGTGATTATGTTTAAATCTTCTGCGTCCGAGAAGACGCCTTTTGTCAGGAATGGTCGATTTTATAGACTGTTGATGATGATTGATCAATCACGGTAGGCATATACACTAAAATATTTAGTAGATGCGCATTGTCATACCTATAACTACCACGTTGGTCAGGGCTCAATGAGTGCTTATGTCCTACCTAAGGAGTCCTAAGATTATCTAACTTACTTTAGACTTAATATACAGCTACTTATGTTCTGTTTCTTGTGAAACTATAATCGTTAAGTTTCTATGAATATTTTACTAACTTATCTGTGTAATAAGTAAGTTCTTTGTGTGACACATACTTCAAAAGTATATCAGAATATTAGTACTTCACTCATTAGAAGTCAGGCATTGCGTTGGTCGTAACCAGATAAAAGTACTTTGCATAATTACTCATTCAAATTAAAACAAAGGGTTAAATCCAGTAAAAAAATCGCTCATTTTGACAGTTGATACGCTCGGAAATATTTTATTTTATTGCTTTGAAAGCTACAGGGTTTAATACAGCAATGGCTATTAACATCGAAATGGATTATCTCGGCCAATTCAATCGGATACGTATGTCAAATGAAGTAAATATCATTTTCCATTCTGATTTTATTTTACCTATTTATTTAATGTTGTATGTATAATGTGACAATACAGCTTTTTGGTGTTCAAACAGAATTTTAATTGTAAATAAGCAATGGTAATTGAATTATCTCTCTACAGTTTCAATAGTTGTAGTTAATCCAGATACATGCAACGTTACATTGTAGCCATTCAAGTTTGGGAGAGCCATACTTTGGCACGAATATTGTTTCATGAGCGTTGTTTCACGTCGGTTTTCTGGGAAGCCATAGTATGATTACGGTCGAGCCAGCCCATTTGTGCCAAAGCATGGCTCTCCCACACTTACTACGTCCATGAAAGATGCATTCGTATTACTATCGTCAATTAATGGAATGCACACACTCTGCGTTTAGCATATGGTTACGTGGACAATTGTTATTTTTTATGATATATAAAGAGCAGATGAGTCACCTGATGGTAAGCAGTTCCCACCTCCCACGGACACCTGAAATAAAAGAGGGATTACAAGTGCATTGCCGCCCTTTAGGGGGTTAGAAATTTAGTGGCTGTTATGGAATCGGGTATTGGGAAGATTGGGAAGCGGAATAATTGGGCGGTAACCTCGCTCACACAACGAAACACAACGCAAGCGTTGTTTCACGTCGGTTTTCGGTGAGACCTTAAAACTTCAACCCAAATACGTACATCAAATCACATCTACAACTTCACCTACTCTTTGACCCACATGTGCGTGAGTTAGTGGCATAAAGAACGAAGCGCGAACATTCAGGCTGCATTACTAGCTAATAATTCACCGCCGGTATTTACTGGTTAGATGCGTGAAATGATAAATATGGTGCCGTTGTTATACTACTGAGCTGTATGTCTCTAAAGAGTTGCTCGTGACGTTATAGTTAGTGTAGTATATTAGACGGTATGTTGATAATCCGTGATAATTGTAAGTGAGGGTGTTTAAATGAAAGTCAGTGTTTAACCAACTTGCGTACGTTTCATAACATGGTGGCAGATTTTGGAATGGCCCAAGAATATGCTGGTACCGTCCGCCTAAGCTACCACTACTTAGCAAAACATGCGGCACTCCTATACACATGTAGAGTGTTGGGTGTATATTTGCAGAATTCATCAATTTCCAGCCACTGCTTCCCGGTACATCTCAGTCGAATCAGTTGATAATCCGAATTAAATCAGTTTATAAAATTGATTGGTCGGTCGACAGCACATTAAAGTAGCCTGTGGTATCATCTTCATCTAACTCTCATCTATCTCAATACAAAATCTTATTAAAGGTAAGCGTCCACAAGCCCGCATCGGATGGATATGACGCATCCGACAGATCGCACGCATCGGTCGGATCGCACGCATCGGTCGGATCGCACGCATCGGTCGGATCGCACGCATCGGTCGGATCGCACGGATCGGACGGATCGCACGCATCGGTCGGATCGCACGCATCGGACGGATCGGACGGATCGCACGGTTCGGTCGGATCGGACGGATCGCACACATCGGTCGGATCGCACGTCGGATCGGACGGATCGCACGCATCGGTCGGATCGCACGTATCGGATCGCACGCATCGCGGATCGCACGCATCGGTCGGATCGCACGCATCGGACGCATCGGTCACGCACGCATCGCATCGCATCGGACGGATCGCACGCATCGGTCGGATCGCACGCATCGGACGGATCGCACGGATCGCACGCATCGGTCGGTCGTTATGAAACGTATGCAAGTTGGTTAAACACTGACTTTCATTTAAACACCCTCACCTACAATTATCATGGATTATCAACATACCGTCTAATATACTACAGTTAGTTCATGGGCTGTTTTAAATAACAATGTTGATACTTATTATCTGCCAAAAGTTTAGGAAAGATGTAATGGTAAAAATCTATAACATAGATTATAGCTACTATAGCTTACTTTTAATGAGGGGGAAAATCATCCAGTGACTTCTCTCAGCCTTGGGCGAAGCAAGAAGGAGTTTCAGACTCTTACTAACTAAAAACCCGCCCATTCCGACTCCTGCTTTTCGAGTCGGAGCTCCGGGAAACCTGCTAGATAGTCTACAGCTCCGGATTAGGCGTTAGTCCTACTGGGCCCCATCTGTAGTGCTAGAACTAGGTACCTGTGAGGACTAAACCAAACTCAAAGCTATACTAAAAATACGTATATTAAAACTGACATCAGTTTGAAAGTAACATTACTTTCAAAGTCACAATCTTAAATAAGGCAGGCGCTCCTATCGATAACTCGGCCAACAAGACAGCAAAACCCCTAATAATACACAATGACAATAAAATAACTTCAAAATCTCTACTCCGTACATAAGATTGAGTCCAATAATAATTCACTGCAGCTATAATCCGAGCCTATTCCATGAACAAATCCCTAGACAACTTTAGTATGGAAAATAATAAAGTTGAGTCAATATCTTACTTTTATTTCCCATGTATTCCAAAGCAGTTAATATAAGTTTTATAGCATTTATTTTATACTCGTGCACAGAAGAACACTGAACGTCTTTGCTCGACTTATGTCGATGTAACTTATTGTTCTTTAATATGAGTTGAAAGAGTGTGAACTTGGAAAATATTGGTAATTAGGTAGGTACCTAAGTAGTTAATTGTTCCGAAACTACGGACTACATTACGAATTTACCGGGACCCGGCTCGCAAAGCAGGAGTAGAAACGGGGTGGTTTTTAGTCAGTACGAGTCTGATACTCCATCTCGCTTCGCCCAAGGTGGGACAAGCCATTTGATGATTTAAGCACGCAAAAAATCCCTAGTTAATTGACCAACGCTAAAGTAAAGAATTCTGCTATCAAATCACTAAATTACGTATTTTGTTTTACTTAAGTTAATCCAGCTAGATTTGTTTTTGTTAGTAGTTTTTTATGTACTTACATAATAGACGAAAAAAAGAACTTATTTGTTTTATTTATTCGAGTATTCGAACCGTAAGCTACGTACGCAGAAAGCGAATCCTAAAACATTTTACAAAATAAATTTTATTTCACGAAGCAAAGGAGCCAAGAAGATTAGTCCATGAAGACAAATCCCTTAACTTACAAAGAAATGGGACATCTTGGAAATATTGTCTTAAGTTCAAAGTTGACAAAGCGTACCAATACACCAGTTTGTTAGTTTCCTTTGAGGATTCGGTTTACGACTGCGCTGTATAGAGAACCATCGTAAACTTAAAGAAACTACGTCGAAACGTTTGGCGTATCGCGAAAATATCCTATTGCTACATTCGAGGTTACTTTGTTTCTTTCTATATTGTTGCGGCTTTTTGTAATAGACTTATGAATATTTTGTTCAGATTCAGTGGCTTGGAACTTGTTGATTTTCTGTCTGAAGACAATAGGGAAAACCGTATAGTTATGTCATTGTGTCGGAATATTCTCTATGTTTGAATAATAAGAGGGATTATCGTGAAGAGGCTGTTTTCTCGAAAATATTTTGTGTGTGATACAAAAACTAGGTTTTTTGTTAGCTTTGGCTTTGGTGGTAAAATAGAATACAATACAGTTCTTGGAAATATTTTGATATCTGTTTAGAGATGTTCACACCCATCGAGTTCATTTCTTCTCAGTTTTGGGTTCAATGTATAATTTCGTTTCATACTTATGAACATGATCTGAAGGTCGAACCCAACACTGGTAGAAAACTGTTATGATGAAACGTCATCTCTTCCCCAGTGACGTAGATGCTGCATTTTCTTCTACAGATAGACATACTAATGACAGAGCTAGACGTGATGTATGTATATATGAGCCAACCGAGCAAACGAATCACCTGATAATAAGCAATCAGCGCCGCCCATACACGTGGATAACCGCAACAAGATACCGGTAACAAGTTATAGGTAAGTTAACCAGATATCATAAGACAAATCTTATTAATCACTCAATATACATACATAAATTGCCACCATGATATACACAATATCATACCTAACACATCAATTATCCACCTCTACACGTGTCTCATAACAGTCGATGGCACACGTCATCTCCCCCTGTGACGTAGGTACTGCATTCCCTTTGTTCATGACTTAATTATCTACACCGAAATAAGCCGATCACTCAACGCGCATCTTCACGCTAAGTAAACAGGGGATTGCAGATGTAGATCTAAGGTACTGGATGTGGCATTGAAATGTAATAGCCTTTTTTTGAGGGGGGAAAATCAGTGTCAAACTCTTACTGACTAAAACCCACCCGTTCCTTCTCCTGCTTTAAGCCGGAGCCCCGGTAACGGGTACAAATGTGTATCTGTTTTTTTTTATATGTTCATTTAAGGGGTAAAAGAACTTTAAAACTGATGACCTGAATAAATATTCTTTGATAAAGAAATGAAATGGGGTAAATTCTGTTCTAACTTTAATACATAATTAACGTTTACTTACCTACGTAAACTGTTTCGGAAGTATTCAACTACACAGGGGTTTCAAATTCAGCATAGTTCAAGATAGTTATTAAACAGGAAATGTGCAACATGTTTAATGTGCGCATCGCTTCCTTACCTATCAGGTATTTCAATTTAAATTTGATTTTACAACATCGAAAAAGTATAATAAACATATTCTTTTATAATTCTTAAATAAAATGTATATATTCGTTTTATCATCGGCAGTTGACAAAAACTAGAAACCAATAAATCAACAAAGACAAAAACAGTTAAAAGACACGAGTCATTTACAAATCAGATTACGGGCAATAACCCTCTTGAAGTAGAGATCAAAAATATAAAGGGACAGACTAAATAATAAATATGTAAATTACATTTAATTTGCCACTTCCAGTCCCTCGCTATCTTCAAAAAGGTATATGAAGGCAGTTGTTTAATTTAGCCATTGATTGCTCATTGTTCGAGGGCCCGTGATCCGATGCACCCATTACCGCGTTTCCATTGACGCGGAGCGGGGCGGAGAAGAGCGGTGAAGAGCGGTGAAAAGTTGTCAGTGTTTCCACTGACGCGGAGCTGGGCGGAGAGGGGCGGAGAAGAGCGGTGAAAAACGGTCAGCGGAGTGGAGTGAGGCGGAGCGGAGCATACTTTTGGAATCATATTGAGAGATTGACCATGTCTAAATACAATAGACCCTTTATCGATCAAATATCGCAATCGATATTTTCATTTAGAGTTTATTGTTTTTTTTATATGATATATTAAACTAAATAAGATTTACAAATATAGTTAATTTTATAAACGATATTTCGACATGAAAATAAAACTAAAAGAAAGTATTTTCTCAATTGAAAGTTATGTACTTGAATATCAATTATCATTAACGACTATTTGAGTTGTTTAAGTTAAAACATCAATATAACATTGAAAATAAATATATTTTTGTTTGATAAGTAATTTGTCTCGTAGTAATCGATTTTAAGAAAATCGATAAACAACACCCTCACACACGCTACTTGGACATCCCTTTTGGTTACTTCGTGAATCTTCGTGCTTATTCGACAATACTCGGTATCGATGACACGTTAGCATTGTTGTTAGTGTCAATTTGTCTTAAGTACAGTACATACTGCATTCCGCTGTCCTCCGCATTGCCCTTCCGCATCGTCTCGCTATATATTTTTATGAATATCCGCTCAGCTCTGCTCTGCCCCGCTCATGCTGATTCCATTGAAGCGGAGCGGAGATTTCGAGCATAGTGATTGGTCAATTCGTGCACCGCTAAGCTCTTCTCCGCCCCGCTCCGCTTCAATGGAAACGCGGCCTTACCCCGGGGTGCGGGGCCCGATCCCAGGGTGCAATGTACCCAGTGTTGTTCTCTATTTGATTTAAGGGTGCATAAGTTTAGTGATGTGACGCGTTTAATTATGTTTGGAGATATCATTCTCTTTTGAATAAAAGGGGTCCTGTCATCTTTAGAAGACGCTGGTTGATATTAAATCGTAATTACACACCGAGTGACTGATCGTTGAATAATTTTATTTATTTAGTTTGTTAGGAAATTTGAATATTTTTGTGCAGATGGTTATAATACAGAATTGTTTGTTGTATCATATAGTCGTTGGAGGATACAATAAAGGCCGCCATAGACTTTGCTATAATATATTATCGTATGCCTGCATCATTTTCGGCCACAGACACACACAGACACATAAAACTTTTCTTACTTGTACAAAATATAAGTATAAAACGTTCAAACTATTCTGTAAACAAAGATACTTTTGAATTCAAACTTGGCTAATTAGGCTCTAAATAAAAATACAGTTAATCTCTCACTTAAATAACGATGTAAACAAAATGCTTTAGCTTTAGTATGTCAACGCTGCGGTGTTTAGAGCGCCTACTCTCATTCCCTAGACTTTTTATTGTCCCAACGTGATGTTCCTACTTACAACACAACTCGGCTTAGAATTCTTCAACGCTACACCGCGTATTGTATATGAGTAACTATGATATATTTTTCACGCCAGTTTTTCCCCAAAAGCGTATGGCATGGGAAATATCGAGATTTTTTCATAGAAAATGTTTTGGTGAGAAATGTTAGATTAGTTTTTTCGTAAGAAACCGCTGGTATATAGTGTATGGAGTGAAAAAGTTAATGTTTGGTACTCAACTAGTATATTACGGCAGCTTCAATCTCATAACCGACATAAAAATACGCACTTTGCGTCATTTTATGTTATAAATCTATCCTTGTGCTATAGTATGTATAGCACAAGGATAGGTAACCTCACGCCTGTTTCCCATGTGGTAGCCAGAGACTGGTACGCCAATTGCTACAAACAAACATTTCCATTTATGGTATTAGTAAAATAATTAACACATTAAACGCCATGGGGACAAAAGTGACCGGCCATATTTTTGTTGGAAGTCAAAGTCATATAGTCATAACACTATTATGCTTTTGACCAAATTATAAATCGTGTCTAATATTAGACCAAACTCCGAATTACGTTTCTGACTACTTAAAAAAAACATTCCTACCATCTATTTACCTTTCAATCTTCTCAATACATTAGATAGCATCACATCAAGTAGAGACTCAGTGTTTCAAGCCTGACATTATTCCACCCTAGTATTATCATACAGATTTACCTATTTACTCCCCTCACACAGATAGGGATTTAATGTTAACATAGAATTTCTGAATAGAGGTAGTCTAGTGAGCTTATTATTTGAATCGATAGATTGAAAATATCGAACTTGGTGATTGTTTGTTCAATTCCACTTAATTTTGAAAAATTTTGACGGCTTTAGAAAAGCGGGCTAGAATGTTTTGTCAAGCCTTTTATTTTAGAAGGGGTAGGCAAAGGTGCATATTCGATTTTTGTGATGTAAGTCCCATGTAATAGGGGGTGAGCTAATTGCCATATACTTTCTGGACACAATTCCGGACTCCGTGCTATTATTGAGAATTTTTTAAAACAGCCGAAATACCCGCTAATACTTTACCAGTCTCTAAAATATCGAACCGAAGACCCCTTGCCCGGCAGTCGCACTTGCGACTACTCGACCAACGAGATAGTAGAAAAGTAAAGTTAACAGAAAAAAATTGTTCGCTTAATCAAGGGAGGAAGAGTAGTATTAACAATATTTATGGATGGATAAACAATAAAAAAATGTGAATTCACATTTGTGCTTTACCGTCTTATTCGCAACTCAACTGGCGACCTCAATCAACGAAGAAAAGAGCACACGACAGAGACCGCTCCCAACACGTTTTAAAATAAAAAGAAAACATCTTTTGCTTTATATTCCAACGAATAATTAAGTACGTAAACATTTATTAAGAGTGAAAAATAAAACGGGACTGCACTTCCCTGAATTCCAAAAATAATTATGCGAAATATCTTTCTGTTATTAACATTTTTGGGTATAGCGTTAAAAAATTCGTATTAAAATTCTTTGTTTAATGTTCTCATAACATAAGTAGAGAACAGGTATTATACTGAGACTCCCTATAGCCCCCAATTCCCTATGGTTGACGAGTGTTAGTTCAAGCTATGAGATTATAGCTGTAGTGATAGCGGTAAATACCTTATAGTGTTAGTTTTAGAATTCATTTCCATGGAAATACTTGTATTAAAGTTTTCTTGGTAACCTTTTTAAAAACCATTGAGGCATAAGCAACTTTACAAGGATTAACAATAAATCAGATGACCCTGAAAAGTTTAAAATGGCCTTCAAAATGCGGAGATTTCGAGGAACTTTCTATAGCTGGGGCCTTAGTACTGTGGATGTGATTCTTTCTTACGTTTGGCAGCCTCTTTAGCACTAAACACCAATGAGCCCTAAGAGGGATATACTAGGATCTGCACTATAATTCCCGGGTTTAGTTAACGGTTATTCTAATCAAAATATTAATTTGACTCGCAGTTAGAATCAAATAGCGCCCATATCATATACCATACGTGATTGAAAGCCACTAGAAGATCGATTTATTATTATGAAATACGTAATTATCCCAGACATGCTCCAACGCAGGCCGCATCACCACTTACCATCAGGCGAGATAAAGATCACACGTCGAGCCATGTAAAAAAAATTTTTTTCTAGAAAGCGTATTAACTAAGTTGACATAAAAAAATACCAACAAAATACAAAGCGATTTTAAAATCGCTTTTTCTTATATCTTACTCTGCCTGGTAATAAGGGTGCAACACAATAGCACGGGGTGGCATAATTTCACGGGCCGCTGACACCGTCGCACGCTCAATAATATGTACAATGTTTACACAGCGGCTTTGCTCGGCTAACATAGTTATTATTGGATGATGGTCTACCCAATTTTAGGTATAATAGTGAAATAAGCTTTGTATAGATAGCCTGTCTTTTTATACGCTTGGGTGTCTGGTTTTGGTTTTGAAAGAGAAGACATGTCAATTATATTGTAGGTGTTTGTTATGTTATCATATTTTATGAAATAAATAAAATAGCACACTAATATTATAAATGTGAGAGTTTGAACTTTCGTTCATAGGCTGTGCTGCAAAAGTTCATAGGTATACCAATTTACTTACAAAGCTCGAGCTGTAAATATCTCATAATTATCATTATCAGAAAATCTTAGACCTAGTTTATAAGATTACGAACTAAAGCGTCTTAAAGCCATAATTTGATAATACATCATTCATCACTCTAAAAATATTACACCCTTGGCAAAGTAATCCAGATGATCCCTGTAAACGTGTTTTTGATACCCATTTTAGCCCCAATGAAGAAAGAGTACGTGACGACACAAAATATTATAGCCTTTATCATTTAGGGGATGAACCCTTAAGGAATAAAAATCAAATTAATGTTATGGAGAAATCACCCCCTTATCTTACTTGAACACGTTAAGACGGTATTATAGACGGTCATCATCCTAATGTTGCTCCAATTGGTGGAGGAAATGATGGATAGCTTGTATTTTTATTCATCACTATTACTCATGGAGGATATCCAATTTTTTTGGGCTGTGCATCTCAAAAGGAAAATAGCTATAGTCATTTGTTCTCCCTTTTTGTTATATTTGGTAGTAGTTTTTTCTCAGCAATACTGAAGTTTTATTAGTTAAATATGAAGTAGACGTGCTATGTAAATATTTTTTTTTTTTTATCCTCTCTGTATTGATAGCTCCAATGTCAAATTTGCAAGTTTTTCCACGAAATTTGACAAAATCAAGATATATTATAACTTTCGAGAGACATACTAAATCAATTATTACGGCTTACTTGTGTAATTATTTGACGTGGGACTCGACTAGTTTCAAGCCTTGCAAGAGGTTCATTTGCATGAATCAAGTTCCTCGTCAAATAATTACGTAAATAAGACAAGAAAAATAATAATTAAAATCAAGTTACTAAATGTGTCAGCTACGAATCTACGAGTATATTAATATTTTTTAGGCATAAATAGTGTGCATTTTCGTATAAAATATCACAAAACAACAGCTGGAGGACTACGATATCATCTAACAATTCTCTACATATGGGAGATCACACACACACAACACGAAACCACTTCATACATGCAACGACAAAAATCAATACAATTTAATAGGGAACATTACTAAAAGCTGTAGAGATTCTTCGATCTGATTCTTGAAAAGTAGGGTCAGTTAATACGAAAAATGTAGTCAATACAAAGACTTTTGTAAGGGGAGATAAAAGATTGTCCGTCAAAGTTATCGGACGAGGGGACAGGGGGCAATCCAACAATACCAGTGACGTGCGTTTATTGTCAAGTGATTGATGTAATTACATTTATAATCCATTTTATTATGATATTATTGTGTCTGATTTTTGTAGTTCCTTAACCAAATGTCTGTTCTTTTTCCATACATACAAACTTACGCATGTCTCCCATGGGAGTAGGCAGAGACTATGGAACGCCAATTGCTACGAATCTTACATAGGTGTTTCGCTTCATCCAAGTCATCAGTCTTGATTTTTTTACCTTAAATAAAAAAGTTAGAAAAATATTATATTTGCTGCAAGATTTGAAGTACAGTTTTTTCCAATATTATACCTGTTTATTTGTTACTGCTTCAAGCAAACAAGACTTGAAGGCACCTATAGAATAATTTCAATACTATTTAATTAAAACGAACACCTGATTGATCAGTGCCAGCGTGTCGGCACCGTTCGCTTTATTGGGACTTGTAGTCCTTAGTGTGTTATGTGTGTATGTAAAATTAGTTATTACAGCTACAATATAATGTATATGATGTTAGTAACATATTATAGTAGAGTAGGTAGAATTATATTTAGAGCTCTTCTCGCCTGCTACGCAGGATTGTCCTAGTGCAGGCATCTAACTTTGTGAGATAAATTATACTTATGACATATTTTTGTATTTTGCATCTTTGAATCATGAATAAAGATTTGATTTGAGGGTTTTTAACTCTTTTTTTAAATAAATGAATGGAACTTTTTCGTGTACCAGAATGTTCTTGGCCAGTTTTTAGTTTACTGTATTCAAAAGTAGAATTGAGTGAGCCATGCTCCAAAATGTATTGTCATTGTACTATCAAAGGCATATTCTCAGAATTTCATAATAAACAACTTTTGTATCAAACGACGGTACATTTTGTAATTCACTAATTCTTATAATGGGTTGTTTTTGTGAAAATTTTGAAGTTTAAATTCAAATGTATGTAACGAAAATTGAATTTTGTTATGCATGGAACAAAGTTTACAATGGGGACTTTGTCACTTTTAAAGTCCTTCATAATTGCACAAGGGTAGTTCTTCGAAATTTGATTCTACGACTGATTCATATGGCCAAAATTTAATTCCACTTTAAGATCTGTAACACGTGTTCATATGAAAATAGGTATACCAAATAACGTATATTCGAATGAGGGACTCGTTTTTAAAAAATAGTTTTCGAGATATCGACATTCGAATATTTTCTGCCCAGATGAATCAGAAATTGTTACAGATGAATCTGTTGAACAATTGAAAATTGTATGTAAATGAGCTCTGTATTTATTTTAATTTCACGTTCTTTTAATTTCTTTTTAGCATACCATTTTCGAGTACTTTCGCACAGAGAAGTCACGAGCATTCATCATCACACTTGCTCAGGGCGGATTAGCAATTTCAGACTCATATTAATTACATTTCTCAAAAAAAAAGTTTTTAAATTATAGCTATAACCTTTATAGCTAAGTTAATTTAAAAATAAGACTAGTAAAAAAATGTACAACGCAACTTTTATGATTCATATGCGGTTTTGACCATACGAATCAGGCACAGATGAATCAGGATTTTGCTTACAATCATGCATAACTCATCGTATATACAGACTTCATTCTTGTCATTTTTCTACACGAATGTATAACCAAAAAGCTTCACACGAAACATAGATTAAAGTTTTAAAACTGTAAAGTAAATTTTATAAAATAGGCATTGTAATCAGGATGCCATGTAAACCAAACACAGATGAATCAGATATTTACCTTAGTAACACCTGGATCTAAGCCAACCAGCCGCACGTCCGCCTCCTAGCTTGTGCGTTGCACGCCTGGTTTCCCTCCGCACAGGAAGCCAGACTCTCATTATTAATACCCGACCAAGTATGGTCATTCGCAGCTTACGCCATATTAATCAGTATTATACGCCGGACACATCTTATTTATTTATTTATAATCATACTAACATAGTAATAACGAATGCATATTTTTTTTTTGAAGAGGACTACTCATCACCTTTCGATGTAATTATAATTTATATTGAAGTATCACAGGGAAAATGCGAAATCGACTACTTTGTTCCGGAAAATGGCAAACGGACACGCCATACGAATCAGAAGAACAAGCTTTAAAAAAAATATTGTGTACCTAGACTGCAATTATTAAAAAAATATTATTTGTCCTAGTAACTGATATATCTAAACTATACTAAAAAAAATATTACATGCCGTTTTGTTAGTTGGTTTCAAAAATATTCTCATAGACATCGAAAATTTTGTCTCTGAAGAACTACCCACAAACATTATGGAAGTTTAATGAAAAAATGAAGCCCTTTAGTGATTTCAACGCAAAGTCTTCCACTGATAAATAATGATAAATGATAAATGATATTTATTTTGCAAATAGGTTATAAAATAACACTTTTACACGTCAATCTCTTAAATAACTAGATGAGGCCGGCATTTCCTATCTGACTACTCTGAGAAGAAATGCCGAAACAAACTCAGAGGTCATAGTCTCTTTTAAAGTCCAGACAAAATCAATTAAAGATGTCGGAGAACCGTGCAAGTTGATTCTGTAGTGGTCTTTTGAGGAAAGAACCACAGCAGTTTGAGCGGACCTGTTCAGATGGCAGCACGCATGTGTCAGTTTACAATCAGCTCAGCTGACGGCTGTTGCTGAATGATCCGACGAACAACACCAACCAAAAGAACATTTGGGTAGGCCACACAAATGCTCAAACTGTCAGAATATAATTTACTAAAAATAAAATGACTAGCAAAAGTCTCACACGGTCCTCAAACTAACAATTTTAAAAGGAAATATAAAAATATAAAAGGAAAAAAAAAATATATAAAACAATGTCAAATTATGTTAATGTCAAATTGTATAAAAAATGTAACTATATGTTACAAACATGTCAGCAAGACCTGTGTGGACATTATAGCAGTTCATTCCCAAGCCTGACTATCCTCTAAGTAGTCTTTTATTTAATAAAAAGCTTTACTACAAAGTTTTTCTTTAATAATATTTTTAAATTTACCTAGGTTTAAACTTTGAATATGGCTGGGAATTTTATTGTACAAGCGTATACATTGACATCTAAACGAACCGCTTATTTTCTTAAGTCTAGTAGTAGGAACAACATATTTATTTTTATTTCTAGTGTTGATATTGTGTATATCACTGTACTTTTTAAATAATTTTATGTTTTTATGAGCATACACTATATTTTCATAGATATATTGAGAGGCAACAGTCATTATATTAATTTCTTTAAATAGTTCCCTGAGAGAATGCCTCGGACTAAGATTATAAATTGATCGAATGGCTCGCTTCTGCAGCACAAAGACAGACTGAATGTCAGCAGCATTCCCCCACAGGAGAATACCATATGACATGATACTATGGAAATAACTAAAGTATACTAGACGCGCTGTATTTACATCAGTTAAATTTCTAATTTTTTTAACGGCATATGCTGCTGAGCTGAGCCTTTTCGACAACTTATCTATATGTGGGGCCCACTGTAGCTTAGCGTCTAGGGTTATACCTAAAAAGATAGCTGAATCTACAGGGTCCAACTCCCCGCCCTTGATTAGCACGCTGGTTTTGACATGCCTAACATTTGGTGTTGTGAATTTAATGCATTTAGTTTTTGATTCATTAAGTAGCAAGTTATTGGCACTAAACCAGCGTACTATTTTTGAGAGAGCACTATTTACATGATCACTGACTAATTGTCCACGTTTGAGTTTAAATAATAAAGAGGTATCATCAGCAAACAGTACTATCCCATGGTTATCCTTTACAAGGTAAGGTAAGTCATTAATATAAATAAGAAATAAAAACGGACCGAGAATTGACCCCTGCGGAACACCCATCCTAACAACAGACCCGGCAGAAATTTTCCCGTTAATCTCAACTCTCTGAATTCTATTACTCAAGTAAGAGATAAGTAGGTCCAGAGAGTTGCCCCGCATTCCATAATGGGATAGCTTCCTGATCAGTGTTTCATGAAGGACACAATCGAACGCCTTGGATAAGTCACAAAAAACACCCAATGCGTCCCCCGAGTCCTCCCACGCGTCATATATGTGATTAAGAAGTTCAACACCGGCATCAGTTGTTGAACGACCCCTTGTAAATCCAAACTGGTTACCATGCAATAATTTATTTCTATTAAAAAATCTTTGCATCTGATTTAGAATAATTTTTTCAAAAATTTTACTGAATGTAGGTAGTACTGAAATAGGTCTAAAGTTAGTGGGGTCAGAAGTACTACCCGATTTAAATAACGGAGTTATTTTACTATTCTTCATGAGATCAGGAAACACACCACGATCAATACAGTTATTAAAAATTAAAGCTAATACAGGTGCCACAATAGTTATTACAGAGCTGGTAATGTACACAGAATTACCCCACAGGTCAGCAGTCTTTTTCTTATTCAAAGTATGGAACGTTTTAATTATATCTGTATAATCTATGTGTTCAAAATTGAAACTTGAATGGCAAGCTACAACATTTTCTTTTAGTAAAGATTCTGCGACAGTGGGTGATGAATTCAAGGACCTGGTAGTGGAAACAGGAATGTCCGAAAAGAAGTTTTCAAATGCGGCTGCAACTTCAGCATCTGATTTAATTACATTATTATCAATTACCAGATTATATTCACTACTTCTCCTTTTAGATCTTCCTGCTTCACCATTAATAATACTCCAGGTCGCTTTAATTACATTGGAACTGTTTTTTATTTTAGAGCTCAAATATAGTGATTTAGCAATAGAGCAAACTTTTTTAAACAATTTAGAATACTTCTTTACATATTCATTAAATTCAATTGTGTTTATAAATATCCTCTCGTTATAAAGCTCATATAGGCGTTTCCTACTTTTATAGATGCCAGTGGTTGCCCATTGATTGAAAGGCGCATTGCCATGAGCTGGTATGGTTTTAGGTGTGAAGGTAGATTTAAACTCGGTATGGTAAATATTTAAAAAATCATCACACAAGTTATTCGTATTTTTATTCCTTAATAATAAAGGTAATTTGTCAGAGAGTTTAGATTTGAACGTTTCAATGCGTCTTTCAGTCTTTGGGTTAACAATAATATGCGGTTTCGACACTTTATTTACTTTATTTTCTATTGAAATTAATTGTCCACAATGATCTGAATCAAGCAATGATATAATTTGTTTATTAGTTGGTACAATATCAGTATAAATATTATCTAGACAAGTAGCACTAGTAGGAGTTATCCTAGTGGGCTCCAGAAACAGGTTCGTTAGGTTAAACGAAGCAAATAAACTTACAATTCTAGTACTTAAGCTAGAATTTTCCAACAAATTTATATTAAAATCGCCACAAGTAATGATGAATTTATTTGAACTACTGAGTTTATTTAATACTTCATCTAATACTGTTTCAAAACAGTCATACAAACCAGAAGGTGACTGAGTAAATAAGATCACTCTATTAATAAATCTTTAATCAAAATAATTCCAGAATGATCTGCTTTGCACATTCATCCTACATAATAAGTTTAAATACAGCAAATATCCGTGTGGGTGGTATAGATTAATTATTTGAGGCGGTCTCATTCTATGAAGGGATAGGAAAATGGCGTAGGTTGGTTTTTTATCAGGTGGACTGAAGATATAAGATATAATAAGACCGAACAAAGATTGAGCATGGCACGTGCTACATCCACGTGTTCTTTTGTGAATTTCAAGCCGTAGAAGTACGAGTCGGTAGAAGAATTTGAATTTCCTGTAATTGTAAGGGACGGTCAGATTAGTTTTAAGATAGAAAATGTCCAAAAAAAAGAAACGTTCCATGGACGGTACCTACTTATTATTTACTATCATAATGCCCTTTTCTGTGGGAGGAAAATCATCTAATAGTTTTTCCCGCCTTGTGCGAAGCGAAAGGAAGTGTCAGACTCTTGCTGACTAAAAACCACCGCGTTCCTACTTTTGCTTTTCGAGCCGGAACCTGCTAGGTCGTCCGTAGCTCCGGATCAGGCATCAGCCCGACCGTGCCCCATCTGTGGTAGTCTAATAGCTCTACACAACGCGCGATACGCACGGGTCAGTCAGCCATATACTAGCGTGCAACATTATGCAAAACGAAAACCACGATTAACATAAAGAAAAAATGATCAAAATCAAATCCTCAGCATTAAAGAACTTGCAGAGATATATTACAAACAAAGCCACGAGCTCAGCTAGTATAAGTAACGATCCTCCGAAATACGATGAACAAAACAGCTATATCTGGTTGTTTGTTACTGTTAACAAAATTACTTTTGTCGTTTATCCAACAACGAAATTAACTTAAGCGCTCAAAGACTGAGTTAATTTAGTCATTGGAATAATTATTATCAAAGTTTGTTCGGACTTCGAAGTCGGGTGAAGTATGGACGTAATAAATACTTCGTGCCTTCAAACTATATTTTTGTTTGTGTATTTTGTTCATGTTTAGTCGATATTTACTGTTTGAACTGACTAGTATGCATAAAAAGACTGATGACTGTTGAAGAAGCGAAAGACTAAGGATTCTTAGAAAAAAGCGTTCCGTAGTCTCTGCCTGAGGTTATGTACAACATACATGTATACAGTATGATATTATGTACATATGTTGTAATATAACTTTAACTCAATAATTGCGTAAAATAATTTAATGAACGACATAAAAAACGTAATCTTCTTAGTTTCATCGATTGCCTTTCGAGTTTGAGTGCCAATTTTCATCGTAAAAAGTGCTCATACAGAGATAGCAATCTTATTTTCTTACAAAAACATATAAAACCTGAAAAGTCTTTAAGCCTCCAATAGCCAGCAAAATACCACAAATCATCAATCAATGTATGAAATTTCTCATTATAATATGCATTTAATATGGCGAGTGCAAGAACTCGTCAGCGGCGTTCAGGACACGAATGACAAATGACAACGATCGTTTATCTTCCTATCTGTCAGCTGAGCCAATCAACGCACGTGTAGAACTCGCTTTAATTTCAAACATAACCAAAAACAAGCAAAACTCAACCGTAACATGTAAGAAATAGAGGTTCAACAAACCGCATTATAGATTTTTGTCAATTCATTCTAAGTACCAAAATAATATGAGCTGTAATAGTGTTCTGTGTTCAAACGTTTAGTGAAGGACTGAGGGGTCATTATAAAATGGTCCTAACGTGGAAAGTCGGTTGTCATGGTAACGGATTGACGGTCAAGCAATCGCTAATCGCCAGCAATCAATCAAGCATTTGAAATGGGACGGTGCACGTTGTAAGAATAGCTTTGAAATATTTCAAATGTATTGAAAGGAATATTAGGGATGAGTTGTGTTTGTGGAGTAGTGTAGGATCAATCATATTGAAAAAAGTAAACATTGTGGTGAGTCACTTTGTTTACGTAGAAAATATTCAACAGGGCCTCCAAACAAGCATTATTTTTAATTTCACTCTGGATACTACAGACGTGATATTTTGGTACAAAAAATTTCATCAGCGTTCAATCTTCCTAACCGAACATAAGCCTTGTAGAAATTGGCTTTGCCCCTATTTCGTGGAACTAGAATCAAACCTAATGAAATGTATGTGTAATTCGAGGAAACCTAGTATCTGGTAGTATCTGGAAAACTAGATTATTTCGTTACCACTGACAATGGAGGCTCAATAATGAGGAAACCACGGCTTATTAATTTTAATTATAATTATAAGTTTGAAATCGCGCCGCAATCCGCATTGAACAAGCGTGTTTATTAATGCTCAAACCTCCGGATGGGAAGAGGCCTTTATTTAGCAGTGACCACTTAAATGCTGTTGACGACGATGAAACCTATTCCAATAATTCATGCAAGTTTTTTTTTCAAAATAGACAAAATAGAAGGGAACCGCCTTCAAAAGTTAAAGTGCGAACCTCAATTTTTTTAAGCTGGGTAATAACCTTTAGTTAAATCTGACAAATTCTGAAAAACCACATCAAATTCGATTCAATCAAATGGGAGATAATCGCGCACAAACATACACATCACACATACACGTCAAATTGAGAACCTCCTTTTTTGAAGTCGGTTAAAAATTTACCAAAAAAAAAATTTACAGCCTTAATTCTCATAATAATATATTTTAGGTCTTAATAATAAGCAATTTAATAACAAGAACAACACGATACTAGTATAATAAATCAAAGTTTTTAGCCTAAATTACATCGGCTAATTACCGTCTGATGACGTTCCAGTACTGAATAGAATGTCCTACATTAAAGCTATTGTTTCAGGCGTCAGTCGGCTGTGTGAGATAACCTGTTTAGACTAAGATTACGTAGCTATCTTAGACGCACAATGGATCTAGCGTGGATGTGAAACTGCCATGATTTATCACTACGTTTGTTTGTCAAAGTAATATAACATTATCTGGTTGGTTGAGGTGTCTTAATGTTATTATATTGTGTGACTACTTGTAAGGCCACTACAGAACGAACTGCGAATAGCGCGGCTCTCACATATATGTTTTTTTGTATTCAAATATTGCTGCTGGATTTAGGTCTTTCCAACCGGCCTATCTGGAAGTCATTAGGGATGCCTATGTTCAGCAGTGGACGATCTTATGGCTGATATTATGATGATGATGATTTTCTGGACTTTAAAAGATACAATGACCTCTGAGTTTGTTTTGGCATTTCTTCTCAGAGTAGTCGTTAGGACCTAATCCTAGGACCTAGGACATAAACCTAATCTACATTTTTTAATAATTTTGATGTGTAAACGTGCTATTTTTAGCCCATTTACAAAATAAATTCTATAATTACACTAGTAGTAGTCACTTATTTTCCAATACTCATTGTAAGCAAACATTTAACTACTTAAAAATCGAATAATTGAAGTGCCTGCATTCAACAATGATTTACAATCGACACAGACAGTTCTATTTGCAGAAGTCACATGCAGACTATTGATCAATTGTAAAACTGGACACAGACCTAGGATAGGTCGTTGAACTTTGCTTGGATTTAAATTATTTTGAAGATCTTTTATCGATGTTAGAATTTATTTTTAATGCATCTTGATTATTAGTAAGCTTTGACTGGTGATAGTTAGAGTCAAGGAAGTTTTGCCATCACGGTTGGATTAGCGCAGTTGGATGACCATTCCCTTGCCGACCAAAATTTAAAATTTATTTCTGATTAAAATTACCATTATTATGCCGGGGTCAGAAAGCCTCGGAATGCATGAAAAGCCGTTGGTCATGCTCCTGATCTCCCTCTGGCCATGCCGGTCTGCAGTCGCATTGGATTGAGAGAGTGAGGGAGCGGAGAGTGCACCTGTGTTTGCGCACACACTTGGGACTATAATATCTTCTTCCTGTTTTGTAGCTTAGTCGGTTATAAAGTAAAACAAAAGAGTCCTCTCTTTGACTGTATATGACACTACATATTAATGTAATCACATTACATACATAGATTTATTCCTCAAACAACAATCAGGATCGTTGAACGATGTTAAACGTTGCTGATGCAAGGAAATGCCCGAAGGATAGCGCGTTGGTGAGCCTAGGTTAAAGGTTATAGGTTCCCTGGATACTCTGCCCCACTCGCCGCCGTCTATATGGATGATGGCCATAGTGATGCACCGACACCTACGTAGTGGACTAGTTCAGTTAGACATACCACAATAATCAAAATCGATTAGGAGATTTATTGGTTTTATATGAACAAAATTTTATCTAGAGAATGATTCTTACTTCAGTCTTGTTTATTGCCACTAAATTGATGAGGCACATGAGACACAATAAAGGTATTTTTAAACATTAAACTTGTAGCATAATCAAATTGTTGTTTGAAATTATACCGATAAAATACTTTTAAAAATATAAAAATATACTTTGATCAAAGTTAGTCCTTTCAACACAGAATAGGTCTAATAAAATCCAAATTTCATAATATTTTCTTTTCTTATTATAAAAATACAAAAAAATTCAGTGTCAAAAAATGAAACTTAATTGAAGAAAGGAATGGACATAAATTAAGCCAATAGCTTTTTATTCCCTCGCTCAAAAGTAACAAAATTAAAAATGAAAGAAAAAAATTTGACAATATTTTTTAATACAGCACTATAACAACAATTATTATGGTAAGTAATGAAATTATGAATTAAAGTATTCTTGAAACCAAAAAGAAGATGGTGGCCATTAAGTGCTTATTATATTTTTTATTCAACCTTAAAAAAATAATTTGGGGTTGGCCTTCGTGTTTTTAAGTAATCAAGAGACGCGACAGCGATTAAATATATTTTTCTAGGGATATTTTTTTCGTTTGTTTACGAAGATGTTATATTTTTTTATTGTTCTTATTTGCCAGCCATTTTTTTTTTAATTTCATTTAATAAAGAACTGGCTGCCACGTTTATTAGACTTGATTATTTCAATCAACAAATAAAAAAAAAGGTTTTCGTTTAAATCTCTTTGTCAATGGTATAAACAAAAAAAATACATCACCAAACTCAAGTGGCAACTGATGATCAAAGGCCTCTTCTCACACGGAGCAGGTAGAAAGGCATTCGTCACCACACTTTTTTTAAGTGGAGAAAATCATCTACTGACTTCTTTGATTGCCATGACCGTCAGTAGTGTCTAAGTAATCTTAGAAAGTACATGTAACTCGGAAAACGTCGCATTTGAACTTGTTTTGGTAGGTTTCGAAAGCCTCGTGAATGAGAAGCGGGCGTCTTAAACCTCCAAAGACATAGCAAAAAAAATACGAATTTAAAAATCTACAAAATAGTTTGAAAGTTTAGAGCTATTTATTGGAACAAGCACTAACACACCTCGTTGCGGCATGAACTAACAAATGTCAGCCAATAAAACTTCACTCGACCTAAAATATCAACAAGACCATTATTGTAAAAATATCGCGTAGTTCAAACCAGTAGTACATTATAAAAGTAGTTTTAAAGTTTTATGACTTAAGGTTCAAAGCACATGTAACAAGCACGGCTCTGGCTCGGCTTCGACTCGGCTTGTGGCTACCACTAGCTGCCAGCGTACTTACGTTGCGTCGCCCGCGAGGTGCAAGCTAGCAGTCAGCGCGCCGATGGCGAGCGATGCGACGTTGTTTCCCTTGCGTCTTACGGGCGTGTTGCCGCCGCCCAGCTCGCTGTCGGCGGGTACTAAGCCCACACGCTTCAGCATGCGGTCTGTGCGCTGTAAACCCACGGGCGCCTGAAATACAACTCAAAAGGACCAGCGGCTTCGGCCACTTACGGCTTTATTATATTGATGTTATGAAATACGACAAACGATTTAAAGTTCAAATTTAAATGACAAGTTAATTGCTGGGTTGGAACGATGCCTGACATATGTGTTATGTCCTTTAGCGTCAAAATAGGTTGGTAAAGTTAATGAATGTTATGCCTTACTCATTAATTAGTTAGTAATTTCAAACGTATAAAACGTTGGAAAGGTCGTTGACCGATTAATTAATGCTTAATTTCAATTATTTTAACGTTTTTTCAATTAATTAATTGCTAATGTCGATCATGTATTCTGTAACTGACTTCAAAAAAAGGTGGTTCTCAATGTGACCTGTATGTATGTTGACGCGGTTTTGAACATTGTATGCGCACTTTAACTTTTGAAGGCGGTTACCTTTTTAATAAGTTTTTACTGATATAATACAAGCGAAGTTCATTACAGGTATAAATGTTTTACTTTGAAATGGCATGTTAAACCACATAATACTTTCAAAATCGTGGTACTTTAAAATGTAGGAGACTACGACAAAAGCTGCTCATTAAATAAATACCTTCATACCATCAGGTGTTACGAAACAAAATCTTAAACTGCTTCCAAAACACTGAACATAAAACTAATCTTATTGTACTTACCTTGTAATGTTCTCAAAACATTAAACTAACATCTTGTACCCAGTTTTTATAGACTATGTTTAAAGCATTAACAGTCTTATTGCGAGCGAAGAGGACATTCTCAAATTTGTTCGTTGCTTATAGATACGTATTTTGTGCAGTAAACTTTGAAATGTAGCTTCTTTGATGTTTGGCCTTCATTTGCGTTGTGAGAGATATGGTATTTCGATTTATTTTTTTTGGTTCCAATTCTTATGTTTGATCCCACGGACTTTTCTACTCGTTCTTCTCTTGAGAACAAGCACCTAGCCTACGGACAGACTGACAGACTATTGTTTATTTCTTTTCAAAATTACCTAAGTATTTATGGTTTAATTAAAATAAATTATTTGCTTTGACCATACTGACGGACAGACTGACACTCTATTGTTTATTTCTTTCTTTGTTGACGTTACCTTAGGACAGAGTATACGACTTTTAACTTCAATTTCTAAACAAACTCTAATCCAAATTATTATATACATTGCACACTTAAATGCTTACATTATATCCATGAAGTAAAACTTATATTACCAACCAAAAAATACATTCTAAAGAATCCATTATTCAAAACGTGCACCAGCCCTAAATGCAGGCACAAAGTCGACTTGTAAATTATTAATTACAACTTGCATACAATATGTTTTTAATGCAGCCAACTCGAAAGGGCCTTTGTAATGCTTTTTAACCCATTTTACAGCTAAAAAAGTGGGTAAAAAATACCCGGACCGCACATTACGTTCATTATATCGCAATATGACAAAGCGATGCAAATGTGTATAATTTATGTTGCAAATTGACTTGCTGGAGCGCTGTTTTTGTAAATGTTAGGAAAATATTATGAATAATTTTTTCGATGTTAAATACTGTTTAATATGTTTCGTTAAAAGTGGTATGTATGGTTTTACAATGATAACGTGAAGAGGTTAGAATCTTACCTGGTGTCCTGTTCAGGTTTATTTTTAGGATTGATTTCCAGAAATTTTCAGAAATAAATTCTTAGAACAAAAATAGCGTGTATATAACTTGGCTAAAAATAGGTGGATCTATTTAAAATAATACAAATGCACCAATGGACGTATAGTGTCTGTTTCAATAGTGAAACATGCACTCTAGATACCACATCCAAGTTTCCTAGTTGAACACAAGTAACATCTTTATACCACATTGACGTAACGTCTGCTGTGGGCCCATTATTCGCGGATCAAATGGCCCATTTTGCTCGGGCCCCAGCGACATCGTTAAACAAAATTTTATTCTCACAATACTAAAAACTTGGGCCCGGTATTACTTATTAAAACGCGTTCGTAACTCGTTTTGATGATAACTTTTTAGTGATATAAATGTGAGAGCGAGTGTTGGTTTGTGGTTTCGAGCTGTTTTTAAAACTTTTTTTTTATTAATGAATTGAAATGTAGTTCTTTATTGTGGATTGTCTATTTTTGTGTGAAGTTTGTTTTGTTGCAGCTGTTTAAAATAAGTTGAATGGAAGGTTATGTAATATGTTATTTTTATTCCTAGAGTGTAATGCAAAGATCGCATTTTAATCACCATTAATAGGTGTCACAAATTCTTGATCAATGAGGCAATCTTAGAAGTACGAAATAGTTGGACTGGATACAATAAATATTACAAAAAAATTAACTACAAACTTACCGTATCCAAAATTGTTACACTTTGTATTCTCATACACAGAAAATCATAAACACATCATGAAAACTTTTAACACAATAATTGCACACAAGCAAAACCATGGCACATAACTAACTGACAAACGAAATTGACAGTTGATGACGTGAAAGATTGAAATCATTAAATAGAGATGGAAAATAGTATTCGCAATGACAGCAGTAAATTGTTAATGACTCAGTTTGATGTACCACTCAGTACTATTATGTGTTTTTTATGAATATCAATGCGAAGTATGTAGTTTAGGGGCCTGTTACACGTTTATTTCAAGGCAAATTGTGTGATGAAGTACTCTTTTTTAGGTCTTGTCGTAATCGTTAAGGTTTTTATTTTGTGCTGTGGGTTCTTGTGGTAAGAGGTTATTTCTTTGTTTGAAAAATTAAAGGTAGGTTTTGTGGTGTTGTAGTTGCTATGTTAGTCCACTATGAGGTAGTTATCTCATAAATGTACTCAGTCAGTCAAATTGTGAATCTCAAAGGCCTGATACGTTATATAGATACTCGAAACGCCAGAGACGTTACAAGTGCGTTGCCGACCTTTTGCGGATTAGTAATTTAAGGATTGTTGGAAATCGGGGATTGGGAAAATGGTTATTAAAACTAATTTAGTACCACACGGAGACATGCAAACATTTGTAGGACAAAAAACCGTTTTGTAAATATGTAACTCACAAAATATTCATTGTTTTAAAGCAATCAATAAAATTTGTGAGTTGACTTCCAAGAATCAATTATTAACACTAAGTATTATTTAAACATTCCCATCACGACACTGCTATGCCTGTTAACGAAGCTTAAGTATGAAAAGACATTATCGTTATAATCCCCTCTGTTACTCCCCCAATAATTACCAGCTTGAAACGCATTCATACGACGAATGAATTCAAATTTATTATTAAAAATTCTCGATTGAAATTGAAATATTAATTTGACTTTAATGTCTATTAAAACGTAATTTTGCAGTTTTTTATTCTGTGAGTGTTTAATTAACTGTGACATAAATAGGTGTATAAATTGTCATTGTGTACCTGATTTGATAATAAACTCATTTCATTGATTTGATCTTTACTAATTGAATGTTTTTGAGTTAAATACAAAAAAAAACTGCTTACAGTACCACTGTAATTCAAGTGATTCAGATTGCACTGTTGGCGCGGTGGATGGGCACCTGGCTGCCGTGCAACGTTTTAATGCATCGACCTAACGATATTAGTTTTACAATATGCAGATTGAATATAGGTGCAGGTTAAATATTCTATTGACCGGCACGTGGGCGAGCGAAACCGCGAGTGTAAATAAAGTGGTACCTATCTATTTACTACTTCTTAAATCTTCTAAGGTAGATAACAGGTTACAGTCTGGTGCATCGGAAGAACAGACTTTAATAATTTAATGGACGAAGGGTCGTGGAACGAAATTAATTTCCATTTTTATTGCGCAGGATATTGAAAATCACGTTATTTGTGTGATGTAATTCTTACAACTGCCTGCTGCTGATCACAAACTTTCAGATAAATAAAATATAAAATGTAAACTTAAGGAATATTACCTAAGTACTATTTAACTATTTAAGCAAAATTATTGTACCTACCTCCATATTGCAACATTTAAGGCAGATTCCATAGCACGGTTCTAAACCTGTGGTTTTTTGGTTGCTAATTGTTATTTACTGTATTATTCTTTTGCGTAAATAATAAAAAAGTAAGAAAAAGATTTGATAATCAAAATTATCATAGTAGTTAGGATAAATTAGGTATGAAATGTACTAGATACTAGATGTACCCGTTCTAACAAGAATTAAGGACAATGCACAAAGGATTTTGTACGCTATTCACGAATTTTACTAAAATAAAATCCTTATAACATTTCCTAGAAAAACATTCCACACACACATCCTTTGTCTCGTTTTTCGACTTCTACAATCTATCTACTAGAAACTTTACACGCGTATTTTTAAAACTTGAACAAAAACACGTTAGATTGACTTTATGAAAGTCCGGGGTCGCTACACGATCTAGTGCGGGTGTACCCCGGGACGGTCCGGCGCGGCAAAACCGTCCCGTGGGACCATGGACACGCATTGCGACAGAGCCCCGTTCCAACTGGGAGACTGCTCAACAATATATTTTATTACTTTCTTTTCTAACTTTTGATCGATTGAGTTGTTTTTATTTTTGTTTTAGATATCGTAGTTTATGATGTGCAACTTGTATTGTGTTAGACAATGACGTCAATGGCTAGACTATTCGTTCACTTATTGCAAAGATAGATGACTTGTCATTGTATCATTTAACATTAAGTTGAATGTGTTGAATTATAGTGATTTATTACAAGTCATTTCTGTCAAGTGATAATAATGCACTTAATGTACTTATAACAATAATCTTGCTTAAAAAACTATGCTTTACACATAACGTAATAAGAATTAAAATGCAAAACACAAATGTTATGACAGACTTATAGATTGTAGAACAAGCAGAAACAGTGGATGGACTTCAACAAAGTTTTACCACAGCAATATTTCCAAAGTATCGTTACAACTTCAACTGTGTCGCCAAGTCCGCACTCTCTGTTCACAGTACTCTTGAATATTTCAAAGCATTACACTTCCCACTCAAAGTGTACATATTATTTATTCAAAAAATTAAGCAACGCAGTCTGATGTTCATATTTGAGTGTTGCGTTCATTTCCTTCTACTTTTTTTTTGTTTTATATTTGCTAATCAGGAACTGTGTTTGGTGCACGAAATTATATGAATATAATATTAATTATTTAGACATATTATGTAGTTCAAAAACTGCAGTGAATGCCGAGGAACAGATAGCAACGGTAGCAGTACGGTAGCTTAAAACACCCTACTTTTTCAACAGAGATGTGCAATGCTACGTTGCTGTAGATGCGTTTGGCTTCGATCAATCATATTCATTGGTTCATATAGCTCAACACTGGTGGAAAAGGACTCAGCGTAGCTATGTTTTTACTATGGAAAGTAGCGTGTTATGGATTTGTGCAGTTCAGGGTTTTCTACAGCTAAATAGCTTAGTATCGGTGGAAACGGTCACATAGTTTCAAAGCTTAGCTATTACATAGTCGTAGCATAGCTACATACCACATTTTGGTGGAAAAGTACTCTAACTGCGATGTGTAAGCTGCTTGTCAAGTTAGGGGATTTTTTACAGTTCAATAGGTTCATTTTTTTCCAACTAACGAATGCAACTATACAAAATACACAATAATTTTATTTACCTCCCTCTATTATAGGTTTACATGTAGGTACATTACGTTTGCAAGTGGGATTATGATGTTAGTATTAACTAAATGTAAATATTTTAGCTTTATTATATTAATAAATGTAACTATTACGCTAATATGAATTGATTCACACTAAACACCTACGCATAAATGTTCATCATTGATATTTAATCCCAACTATTAATATCCTTTGCAAATCAAATATTAAAGTTTTGAACTAATATTGAAATCACTCATCGAGTCAAATTTGATCATTATCTATTATTATATTTAAATTTTACTGTTCTATGTGTATCTTTGTTACGAATAAATAAAAGTTGTGCCTAATTAATTCTTATGAAAGAAAAAAAAAACAGATTTCTGCTTTCGGTATGTAAAATCGTAAAATGTAAGTTTACATCAGGAACACTTATACATACTTTAGCTACATTGGGACTTATTATTGCAATAAAATTGTAGACTAGACACTGCACACTATGGATGCATTAAAGTGATTTGATTTGAAACTTGAGACCCCTTGCTCGTTTGTTGTCCTTGAGACCACTTGACCACCACGCCAGTAAACAAAGTTTCTCCTTTCTATAATTATTTTCTTTCCATTAAACGACAACAAAAACAAAACGAAATAATTACTATCAGGAAATTACTAAAACACGAAATAAAGAAACATTGGCTTGTCTTTTAATGATAAAAGACATTAATATCTTAAGGGAACATTTTTACTCCCATTGTACCCCTAAACTGTCAAGGCGTAATTAGGCGTCTTCACACAAAAATGGTCGTTTCAATAATTAATGAATTCCTTTCCGGGGTCAATTAGTGACTGTCTAATCAAAAACAAACGTGAAAAGAATATAAATTAAAACAATAGGAGATTGTACAATCATTTATTATTATTATTCTTAATCAAAAGCTACTGGAGATACAGAATTTTGTTTTGACTGAATTGTATTCGGCAAAGTCTTCTCATTGATCTAGTAATAGGAAGTGTAGAGACCAGGTTTATTTATTAACACGTCATTTTGGCAGATTGATTGTTGTTTTCACCATCACATAAGCAGCCTGACCAAAGACCTCTTCTCACACGGAGAAAGTTTTAGCATTAATCACCACGCTTACTCAATGCGGGTTGGCGATTTTAAAGAGAGAGGATAAGAAAGAGGTATGTAAGATTCGTAGCAATTGGCGTTCTATTGTCTCTGTCCCATGGGAGACAGGCGTGAGGTTATGAATGTTACTTAAGTTCACTAGGATTACTCAACTTGTAGATACCCATCACTATTTATCTAGGTCTTTTTTTTTTCAGGGGAGAAAATCATTCAATAACTTCTCACGCCAGTGCAAAGCGAGAGAGAGTGTCAAACTCTTACTGACTAAAACCACCCCGTTCCTACTCCTGCTTGAGCCAGATTAATCTTATACACCTTTCTAACTCACCGAAATAAATAGCAAAGTTCAAACTACCACAAAAATGAAGGAGAAAATCCATTTTGATGGACGAAATTCGTTCTCCTCAGCTCTTAAATTTTAGAGCATGCATTTTCTCCGCAAAAGAATCTATTATGACAGATAGCCTCTTAGGGTTTATCCCAGAATATTGTTACGTATACTGTACTGTAGTATGTTGTATTACTTTGTGCAGCTAAACGATGCTTTAGGCTGCAGACATACGATTGATTTTTGGTTAAGATTATTGAAATAGCTTAGATGTAGGTGCAGTGATGTGATGGAATATATTTGTAGGAATACAGTTGCTTATGGAATTAGAATATTATGAAGTATATCTGTTTGTTTGTTTATCATACAAATTGTTTACTATTTTTACTAAAAATAATTTTTTATATAGGTTACACATTGTAACAGGAGCGAGAATAATGCTTATGCTGTTATTTTTTTTTTGCCGTTTCAAACTTGATAGGATCCTCATACTAAACATCATTTACTTTTCACGAATACACTATAATTTTGTTAAACAAAATATTTTTTCTTTCTAATTTAATGATTAAATTCGATATACACGTACCAAAATTTAGAACGGTCAGTAACCTCTCTAAATAATCTCTTAACCATAAGGCATATCACCGATAATTCTCATAACTTTATCCCGAATTGTGCCCTAGGCTATGAGACCGCAATATGCCAATCTGACGTTGGACCGTGAAGCTTTACTTCATCAACCTGTCCGATGCACAATAACTAAACCTCCGACCGAATGTATTATGACGTCACAATACTACGAAACCAGAATCTCTCGCTTGGTTTCGCTCACATATTCTCACGTCCTCATTGCCAACAATACTGCATTCTCGCTTTTATGTACGCTCATCCCGATCCAGGTATTATAAAACGCATCTGCCGTCTTTCAGACAACATCCTGTGAATTATTGGATGCCGGTGAAACCCGCCCGCCAATATTCACTGGTACGCCCATTTCAATTTCCTGCCAGTTTTCATAACCGTTACCGTGTAGGAACGTTATTTTCCAGTTAAAATTTAGTTTGCAAGGTGAAAGCCCTTTTGGATACAGATTGGTATAAATTAATTTAGAGTGGATTTTATTTTTTATTTATTAGGTTTTCTTTTTGTTTACTTAGGTATTAATTTGAGTTATTTTGATGTTAATTGAGACTGGAATATTGACAAGATTTATCTAAAATAACATGATAGTAAAAACAGTATTTATTATTTGATCAGCAAGGCACTTTTTTATCTAACCTGGGAAACGAACATGATATTTTGAAATATAGAAGTTGCTAGAGTTATAATTATGTAAAATAAGGACCCATCAAAAAAACCAAAACAGTGTTTGAAAACGCCACGACAAAAGAGTTTTCTAATTTTTACGCTTGATTTTATTTAGACAATAGGCTCCATTGTCTAAATAAAAACGAATTTTACCCATGTACTGTTTAGTTAGACACGAATCTAGGTTGCGGCCGGCCACAAATCAAAAATTCATTGTAGTTATCAATAGCTCTCGATTCACTTCGATGTCAGAGCAACATGTATTATTATACCTAACGAGAAATCTAATTCAAGACTTTAACATTCTCGATTGTTTCAGTAATGATAAATGGAACTAACCTTTTTGAGGGGGAAGATCATCAAATGACTTCTGCCGTCAGCTGCTTCACGCAAAATACTAGGTGCATTGTCGGCCTTTTGGGGTCTAGAAATTTAAGGGTTGTTGGGGAATTGGGAATTGAGACACACTTATACAACCAAACACAACGCATGCATTGTTTTACGTCGGTCATCTGTGAGGCCGTGGTATAACTCCGGTCAAACCGGCCCAGTCGTCGGAGCCGAAACACAACTCTCCCACAAATGAGATACATAAGACTCAATGAAGTTAAATATAGTTTATGTAAATGCTTTTGTTGCTAATTTCCTTTTTTTTGTCTGAGAATGTGTTATGCGTTTGTTGGTCTTGAGTACGTAATTAGCAAACGTATTTATTTAACTACTAAACTCATGCAATGCTGTTTTTATATAGAAATTCCAATTCCTGACGTTTTATTGAGTTTAGTCAGCCAATCGTAGTAAGGCGAATGAACGTTATTTAATTAAAAAGTGTAGTAGTTTTAAACCTAAACCTAATGTACTCAAATACCACTTCACCGAGGTAGCAACTATAAACACGGCTATTGGTAAAAATAGCACATTTTTAGAAACATAATTAGAATTTATTGATGAGAGAGTTTTGTTTAAAACCCTTACCAATAATTAGTTAAATATATATTTTTTTAATAAAAATATATTTAATTAATTATCGCCTTTAGTTTTCTTCGCTGTAGCATTTTTTTAAGCCAGGTAGTAAAACCTTCCCCTAAGTCTGAAAAATACTTAGCTGAAAACCACATCAAAATCGGTGGAACCGATCGCGAGATAATCACGAACATACATACCTACAGGTCAAACTGGGAACCTCATTTTTTGAAGACAATATACAAGGTAAGTTATGCCAGTCTAATTTTCCTTTATACCACCTCCATCACGTTGTTGTGAATTATAATTTTAATTTTGTATATTTTCATAAAACGTGGGCTTACCATACTACCTTAATTAGTTCGTCAAGGTGAAGAAGGTTTTCCTCTGAACACCCGGAATATGAAATAGACAGCAAACACCACTTCTATTTACACTGTATTACACTACCACCCGCCTAAGTACCTTAATAGCACCAAAATTCTGAGTAGGTTTCCTCAACACATTCAACGAACCTTTTGCAAAAAAATCTCTTCTCTGTTTCCGTGAAAATTATGCTCAAGAAATTTTTCTTCCGACATATTGCAAGAAGATCTTTTTTTTATATATTTTTTTCTTTTTTCGCCATCTCGGGCATTTTAATCTTTAATGTAGGGGTTCCTGAAATGTTTGAGATTCCGTACTTTAATTATGTGAAATAATTTAATCGAGTATGTCAGTCAATCTGTGTGTCACTGGCAGAAGAGCTTTAGTAGCAAATGAAGTTATATAAATTTATAGTAACTGATTAATGTATGCTGTTGAAGTATTTAAATACGTATTTATTTTAGTGGCAACTAGAGGCTAACCGCCGCACTGAGAGTAAATTAATACTGAAACAACCATTAAATACGGTAGTAAGTCTGACATTTTAAAAGTAAGGTCTTTTGTTTTTTAATTCAGTATTATGTTTTATTTTTCTACATTAACTTTATATCCCTGTATAAAATAGTTAGTGAGCAGCTTTATATAAATAGACGTTAATAAAAAAAATCTAAACATTACATCACATGAGTATTAAAGGGATCCTATAAATAGCTGTCTGTAGGCGAAATAAAACAGTTAATGCAAAACATTGATTTTCCTCGAAAACGTAGGCAAAAGCGAGGCTACTAGTTACAATAACATGAGTAATAGTGGGCGACTCTATTACTATAAATCCAGCCTAAAATAGACCGAAAACAGGAATAACTTCAAAAAAATACTACGATTTACATGTCGTACCTATCTGCACACACTTCACCATTTTTTGTACACCCTGTAAATATTAGAGGGTGTTTCAAATATTTTATCGTGGCCACGGAAAAACGGGGTTGAAAGCATTACGCTGTAAGATACACGTCGTAGAAACGTGATGTCTTTATAACAAGCTTATTGTTTTTGGAGGGGGAGGCTGTGGGAGGTATGAGTGAAAATATTTGATATGTACGCCTTGCTTGCAATTTAGCTGAGTCGCGTGTTAAAGATTCCTGTATTATTAATCTTGACGGTACTGGAATTATGAATATTATACGTTATGTGTTAGTAACTTGTTCTTTGAATTTGTGACTGTCGACTTTGTATGTTGGTTCATATTATAAATCCTTGAAGAGTTGTTTTTTAACATGTGTAAGAACCTTTATTCAAATAGTTATATATTCTAAGGACCAGACCATATATTCTATATTTTATTTAAATTCTTTACGGCTTATGTTTTTCTACCGCTGGGACAGAAAAATTTTCGAGTGCAGACCGCGTATCGGCAAGCGCAGCGCAGTCCACACACAAGGTGGGACACACCCGAGTTAGGTTGCAGGGTGCCGCTGGATGCCGATCCTTTCCAGTCAGCCTATCTGGAAGTCATTGGGGGTTCATGTTCAGCAGTGGACGTCTTATGGCTGATATGATGATGATGATGATGATTTTCTTCCTCCTCCACACCTTCAGCTCCTTTATATTCCACATCTAAAATGTTTCAGTAATTAGTGTAAAATAATAAGCGGCTTTTCTCGCAGCGTGGATGTTATAGAGAGTAACATTTTGATGGACTGAAATTAGTTCGTTAAAACATTTTAATGTAAACGCAAATCCCTCTTCATTTCTGTTTAATATCACACAAATTACACATCTTAAGTGACTGGTCTGACTTCAAAAACGTTTAAATAGGTGCCCACTTAAATTCAAAATTCAAATGTAAGAACATATTAATTAACTAGCTTCTGCCAGCGGCTTCGCCCACGGTCTCGTGGAATAAAAACTGTTCTACCTACTTAATCTACTTCTGTTCCAAATTTCTTACCGATCCTTTCAGCCATTTTGATGTGTTTGAGTAACAAACATGTATGTATTTGTGTATACAAATACACAAACTCACAAACACTCTTATTTATATAATATTATAGTAGGAAGCACTACTTATTTAATTTCAGAAAATAAAAGCGAAGCTGATCGACTTGGCTAAAAAAAGTCTGCAGAAACATCTGTACTTAAAAAATAGTACATTGAGGTGAAATTAAGCGGACGACCAAGGGTCGAATTTTGTTGAGCACACATATACAAGGGTAGGGTCGAAACCCAATTAATTCCTTGGGCACCTCGGCCTACGGACAAGTTTTTACTTGCCCTCGAGCTCTGAACGAAACTCAATCTCCACGATATATCGGTCTAATGACTCAAGTATTTTTGGGCTAAAGGGCCGGGTAAAAGGTTGTTTTAAAATTGCGTCGTAAGAACATTTCGTGGGCGGTAAAAGGGACTTCTCTAAGAAGTTTCGCGGTTACATGTTTGTTTGTGAATCACTAAAAGATTTATTTCTAGAATTGTCGTAGTGAATAACATAAATAAAGTTATTAGGAACACATATATATGTAAGTTGTGTACTGGAATATTCCTGGAAACGACATAAGAACATTTTGTAAACTTCAAAGTTCTTGTAAATATGTTAAGCTTGACTTTTCAACTTTATTCGTGGAGATTGCACTCAACGTTTGCATGGTGGTAATATAATAAATTTGATGCAGAAAAATCTATTTAAATAAAAATTAAACCTTAAGTTTTAAATTACTAACATTATCTAAGCGCTGTTCAAAAGTGGTTATCATAGATAGTTACCTAACATGCTCTGATAACTAAGCATTTAAAAACGAATTCGAAATTAAAAAAATATACCAAAAAACAACAATTTAATATCTTTGCTCGGATTATTGTAACACAAAGAATAAATGAAAAAAACACACAACAGACGTAATCTCTGTGTACACATTACCACAAAAATGTCGGTGTCGACATACTTTTTGTTGGCATCGCCATACATTTCTTTTGTTCCAAAAAAACATACGGAATAATTAAAATTTCAGCCTGTCCACTGCGCTTAGAAAAAAGTCGGCGAGATGGGTCGAGACCCGAGTGTCGTGATATTTTAATTCTAACCCCAAATTGCTCAGCCGTTTCGACCTAATTGCCTCGTGTAATTTCACAGCTTTATAAGGGTTAATTTAATTTATCTGACAATACACTGTGTCGGCATGATTGCGATGAAAATTTTAAATATTAAATTTTGTTCTGAACGGACGATTTATGATTTGGTTTACTTAAGATAACAATTTCGATTTGTTTGCTCTTACATAATTGTTTTACATAAAAAATTACGAAACATATTTTGAACATTACTGTGAATACAAATAAAAGTTATTTTTGTATATTTATAATTGAATATTGGTTTTTTAATACTATTTGTTTTTGTTTAGTTCTTCAGCGATCTGGATAAAAATACTACCTTGAGGTTATTATCTCTTATCAACGTTGCGAACGTTAACCTGTCATTTCTGAGAAAGAACTACCGATCTCATTGTTAACAGTGTTGACTGTTTTTTCTGAGAATATCATCATTACAAATTAATTATTATGTTTTCAGAGTAGCAGCGCGACAGTCACCGCCTTGTGTGTCGCGAAATGTGGCTTGAAACTAGTCGAATAATGACGCGAATAAGCCGAAGATCATTATTTATAACATTTCATTTATAATTAAGGTAAAATATAAGATATACCGCGAAAGTGCTAACAGTTTTATTATCATAATTCATAGTCACTCTTATAAATTAATATTCATAAAAAGAGTACTTTCTTTGCAATGAGAGTTCTTCAAATACATTTAAGAAACTAATCTTCTATCCATTACTGTCAGCCAATAGTATAAGTGATAGTAATTACAAAATTGTTTAACGTCTACAGCGTTCGTAGCTTCCGTAGCGCTCGTAGCACTTCCGAGCTACGGCGTAGCACAGTACTACGATCGAGTTTTAAACTTAGTGTGCTTTGCTAACTATTTATTAAGTTAGGTTATTTATTGTGTAAGTTCATACATTCAATTTCTAAAATTAGTTTCGAATGGAGCGCAATGTACTGTGTAACGTAGTTATGTAACTATACGGCCGATACGAAATTTATGATGAATGTGTTAACGAATGTTGCTGAGAAATTTTACTACAAGACAAAGTAAGAGCGTGGTACATGAGAACTTTGGTCAGAAATTCAAACAACCTACGTATTAATTAATATTTACATATGCAAAATGTCGTTCACCCACAAGGTAAACGACCTAATAAAGGTCACAGGGAAGGTCTGGAAGCAGGTAGCTTTGAACCGACCGATCTAGAAGTCATTGGGTTACCTATATTCAATACTGAATGTTTTTTGGTAATGTTATATAATGCTCATGGTGAACATTGGTAAATATTTCGCTATTGATATTTTAATAATAAAATATTAAAAAATTAGTAATAAATTGGTTTATAATACATACAAATTAACTTTCCAAACTAAATAATTTAAACTAAAATTATGTAATTTAAATAAATAAAATACAAATAAATAATAATAACAACTATGACTAAAATATCAACAACTTAAAAATACTTTTAAAAAAACTAACTTAAAACATCGAAAAAATATTCCTTATCGGAGTCGTAAAGTAGGGTGAGATAAATGAGGAATAGCAACAATCAATTTCAATAATAGTTACTATTAAAAAAATATCAACAAAAAACCAAACCTTGCTTTTCCTTGTTGAACAAAACATGGAAACGTAAACATTGATATAAAATAAGGCATTGAAAATGAAATCAGTTACACGAAAACAACAGCTGAACCAATTGGAAAGCTATTAATATTTTTATTGACGTTCACCATTAAATTAATCTTTGTAGATTGATGAATGAATCACAACGATAATATTTTTGTCATTTCCACATTGAAAGTTTCTTTTTGTTATTTATTATGTTTTTCTTTTGTGTGTATATTAGTACATATGTGGTCTTTAAATAGTTGTTAAATGATTTATTAAAAAAGTTCTGTTTAGGAAATGTTTTACTAGCTTCTGCCAGCGGCTTCGCCCGCATACTCATGGGATAAAAAGTATCCTATGGCCCGCTATAAATATACTAGGATCAGACAGACAGACAGAGCACTATCTGTATATCAAATTTCATCAAAATCCGTTCAATACTTTTAGCGTGATTGACAGACAAACAAACAAACTTTCACATTTATTATATTAGTGTGATAACATGGTCCAAAAAAATATGACAATTTTATTTTATCTTCGATATTGTATATCGTTTACATTGCTAACGTTTCAAAGTTTAGTTTTGAAATGAAGACTTTTAACATTGATTTAAATTGAGTTATAGATTATTTATTTTTGCATTTGATACTATGCCGCATTTTGTAAATTAGTAGTAATTTTCTTAATCGTCGCTAATGAACATATCAAATCAAAATTGTGTGATGTTTCATTTCCAAATCTAATACCTTAATATCAACAGTCACATTCACAAGCACTCAACAAAGCGACCAGTCGAACCGACGAGCAATTGCTTCTCATTTGACCCACTTAACTCGATTGTCTAAACCAATAAACATAGGACATAATGGCTTGAGAAAATCCAGCTAAACTTAACTTCAGTCCAATTCCTTTCAATTACTTTGCAGGGGATCACGGTTAACCGCAACTTGACGCCCGCTTTTCATAACACGCAAACAGAATCCAGCAAATTATTTTGAAAATTGGAAATAATTCTTTGACGCTATTTAATAGATTTGAATTCGGTTTTCGAGATTTTCAATTAATATCTTAGATTTGAAAGTCTCTTGGTATGATGATTCATTTTGTAAAGGCATTTTGGATTCTTTTTCCTGTCTTTTGTAAATCAGATTAAATAAGACGAGGTTAATAATATTGTGTTTATTTAGAAGAATAGTTGATTATAGTCATTGGATGGTTTTGGTTATGTACCGGTTTTTCTTTTTGATCTAAAAATAACGCTTTATCGTTGAAATAACAACAGCTGACAAATAATCCAGGCTATATATGTTTTTTGTCATTTAACTGATATCAATTTAAAGAGAACTATATAAAATGATATTTCTTATAGCAGCCACACAAACTTACGATTTAACTGTAGAGTCGAACTGTAGTTTTGTAAAACAAACAGTTGAATTTTACAGTTTGAACTGAATCGAATCAAGAATAGATAAAACTATACAGTTACAACTGCATAGTTAAATCGTAAGGTAAGTAGGCTGTACGAATCTACGATTTAACTGTACAGACACACTGTACAGGTAAAGGTGTGTATTACATACTTACAATAAACAAATCGTTCAAGATTGAATTGCCATTTTTTTTGTCAATATTCTGATGTATATTATACAGCCAATTAACAAACAAAGCATTTTTCCTGTCGCCTTTGTTCTATCGTCAGCATATACGATGTTTATAAATTATCAATGTGACATTCGTTATATTCCATTTTTCTAAAAAATAATGATCTTGATCACGCACGCGTAAAGCTGAATTATTATTGAGAAAATTACTGTGTGATAATACACGCTTTCAGTGATAATTGCTGTTTATTATTATTATTATATGACTGCTGTTATTTTTTTACTGCGTTGTAGGATTGGTAGCTATGAGCATGATTGGGCTCGCTGTCATTGCAGCGGTAAGTCCCCTCTTTGAGGAGTGGCTAGAGAGGCGCCATGGCGTCCTCACCTACCGCCTGACGCAGGTGCTTACCGGACATGGGAGTTTCGGTAGGTTCCTGTTTCTGATTGGGCGGGAGGAAACGCCCGGGTGTCATCACTGCGAAGACCGCCCGGAGGACACGGTGGAACACACGGTTGCGGTCTGCCCTGCGTGGGCTGAGCACCGCCGTGCCCTCAGGGAAGTGATCGGCGACGGCGACCTCTCGCGTCCGGCTTTGGTTCAGACCATGGTGCGGAGCGAGGGGGACTGGGATGCCGTCTCCTCCTTCTGCGAAGCAGTTATGCTAGCTAAGGAGGAGGCGGGACGTGTGAGGGAACGAACTTCCTCACGCCCTAGCCGACGCGAAAGACACTCCGGGCGTCGGGGATCGCGTGACGATCTCCGGCCACCGTAAGTGCGGGTCTGCGGACGGCGAGCAAGGGTAGCTCGCCGCCCGACCAGAACCAGACCCGTGCGTGCGGCGCGTTGCGTTCCGCGCGCGCCTCAAAGAGCCATCAGACCACCACAGATGGGGCCCAGTAGGGCTGATGCCTGATCCGGAGCTGTGGACTACCTAGCGGGTTTACCGGGGCTCCGGCTCGACAAGCAGGAGTAGGAACGGGGTGGTTTTTAGTCAGTAAAAGTCTGACACTCCCTCTCGCTTTGCCCTGGCGAGAGAAGTCATTGGATGACTTTCCCCCCTGAAAAAAAAAAAAAAAAAAAAAGCTATGAGCATGATTGTCAAATGATGTTGGCTTGCTTTCTGGAAAGGGAGACAGTATTTATAGCAAGACAAACACTCCAACAGTAACTAATATTAGGATATTTAATTATATCATAATATTGGTTACTTTTACAATTACTACTAGACGTATTTTGTTACAAGGCTAATAATATTATTAGCAGTTAGCTATGAATAGAATAATAACGTAAAAGAAACTAGATAACCTATTTATAGAGGCATTATCATCAAACTAGAACAATTTTCTTCAAGTAGCAAAAAATAGAACAACCTTACCGCCAATATTAAATGAAAAGATATTTTTCCAGCGAAACGCGTAACTGATATAAAATTAATAACACAAGATTGCGATAAAGCACAACAATAACTTTAAGTGGTCCACTAATGGTTTAACAAATCGTTATTAGTTCGGAAAAACGCCAGTAAATTATGAACTTATGAATATTATTTTCATTATTTTATGGCGTCATAGAAAATTAGGTGGGCTGTAATGACTCAAAATTGTTTGACAATTAGAGTAAGTTGAGTAACTGAGTGTAATGATTTATGAAACTTTATATGCAAAATTAGTACTTACATACCAACGCCAACCCGCATTGAGCAAGTGTGGTGATTAATGCTCAAACTTCCTGCACGTGAGAATACACTTTGGGCAGCAGTGGCCACTTATAGGCTGTTGATGTGTTGTGATATGACGTACCAACATATGAAATTGTAAATAACTCAAAATTATAGAACTTGATTACCATCGATATAAGTTTTTAAACTGACATAGTCACTAATACAAACTTTAGAACTTAAAACGGAATATTTACCATGTTTATTTCTGTCTATGAAATAAACATGATAAAAAAAGGAAACTCATAGACAGAAATAAACATGGTAATTATCCCGTCTTAAGTTCTAATTATAATGATATTCAATGTAAACAAACAAACGACAGCTCAAACCGTGTGACTAACAATGATATCCGCATACAGTTCTGATGTCGCTCGGAACGAAGATCTGTCCTACTTTAGTTCCATCTCAATGTATGTGCATGAAATTTGTATGTGTAATGCACACACGTCCCACGATTCACTGCTTCAAAATGCCTGATTAAACGCGCGATTATGGATACCTGTGACTTGTTAATAGGAATGAATTTATCTTTCGCTTGGTGCCTATCGCATCTATAGAACCTTGCAAGCTAGTAGTTTCTAGAAAGAGCTGTACGGTATTTATTATATTTCATAAGTTACTTGTAAAAAAAGCCTTAAGTTAGTAGGTTTTAAGTTTTATAATAGCATGAAACAGCTCTTTAAAAAGTTTACTCAAATAAAACTTTAAATATCAACCTTCTATTCTTAACTCTAGCCAAGTATATTTCCACTTATGGAAAGACGTCCTTACATACATATCCTAAAATACCCTTAACGAAACCACGATCAAACAAAACCAACAACCAACATATTCCAAAAATAAACATTATAATTACGTGTACAAATACACTTCACGTTTACATTTCAAGGTCATTTCATGCATATTTAATTCAAGCACCCTTGAGATTCCAAAACAAAAGTTCCTATAAAGGTCTCGCGATAAGAAAGCTATTTTAATAAACTTAATGTTTCTGTCAGTGTTTTAAAAGTTCTCGCCTCACTGTGACGTTTTTAAATTGCATTTTTATGCGACACTAGAGGGCGACACACCTCGCCTTAGGCTGTGGGACTTGCTCGACAAATTGAATATCTTTAGTACTCGTTGCATACTTTGTTGATGTAGAGGCTACAGACTTGCAGACTTGACTGTTGTATATAATATGCGGTACTAAGTTATTGTGTCTGACATTTTTTCAAATGCTGCCCACACTAGTAGTTTCTCCTTTCTCATATTTCGTGGGTGCGTTTACAAACATACAAGTTCACATTGTGGATCACACAAAGATTTGCTCCGTGGGGGATTTCACCCACTACACATTGTGCGGCAGCTGGTTGCCCAGCCACCGCACCAACCGTGCAGTTTGTTTTTGATATTTATGTATTTGGTTTTGAAAAATAATAACGAGTAGGGTTTTGGTCTTCCAGTCTTGCGTCTAATGCACACCACACACCTTCCATTTTAACTGCACAGTCGGACTGTACACAATCGTAACATGCATAACTTGATTGAAAAAAAATGTGATCCATTAAATAATTCGTATACTTAAGCTATAAAGAATTACAAAGTAGGTTTTGATACAGTACCTAAATGAAATTCAGGTAAATATTGCATTCAATAATATCTCCTAATCAACAGAGTTTTAATGTTATAAACCACATGTTTGAAATTATCTGTCAAACAAATCGTACCAAGAATCAGTCTGTGTGTCCAACCATATTTGAGAAATAATATAATATTCTTTATGGTGTCGGTTAATTAACACGCTCAGCTTATTTTCCCTCTTGACTTTCAATTGTTTATTATTGCTTGAAACTCGAGAAATTATAGTTCTTCAAATAATTGTGTTTGAAAGTACGCTTAGGTTAAAGTTTTCTTTTAAATTAAATTTGTTTTGAATTGGATTGCGTAATCAAGGCAGTTAGGTGTTTTAGAAATTGAAAAGCCAAAAAGTTCTGTATGAAGTGTTGATTAAAAATGCCCATTAGTCGTATAAGGTGCAGACAAAGGTGACTATGACACACGTGATATGATTTTTTTAGTAATTACTTTACATTTATTATAGGCGATATTTCTAGATTTAGATACGACACAAACCGTAAACATATTAAGTTTATCGCTTTCGCTGACTCAGTGATTGAACTTCCAAGTCGAAAATCAATATTTAGCAGTTGCATTTGCGACTAACCTAACCAACAAATCCACGAAATAAAACCAAAAAAGTGCAATCACCGCGCCATTTTGAATTCTTTTTGAAACTACTCTTTTGAGCCGGTAGCCAGTAGCCATAAAATGACTGGTGAAAACCACCCTCTAACAAGGGAAATGAGTAAGATAGCACTATGCTATGTGCTTGCCAATTTCCTTGGCATTAAAAACCAATCGTATTTTACTAAGCCATTATTATTCCTATAACACGAATCACATCATGAAGTGCTTGTAAACTTTTCAGAACACACTAACACGGTCAGCTTATAAAGCCGAACGAGAAAAAAACTTTTATTTACATTTAATATATTTATTACGAGTGGTTATTTCCCCCCTTTTAACTCTTTATTTTACAAACTACTTGGTGAGTTCGAGCCGGTATTATGTTGGGTGTCACGCGATATACAACGTTTTTTGTTTAGGAACTTTTATGTCGAGGTTTTATGGGTCCTTTGACTTGGCTTTGGCTGCTCTATGTACGTAATTATTGTTCAATCATTTTGAGCGATACAGGAAGCCTATTACGTGATATCTGAGGTATTGATTAGGCATAGTATCTAGTTGAGAATCTCAGTGTAGATACTGATTAGTGTAAGCTAGTGTGTTGCACATACATTATGAAGAGATTTGGGATACAATGCAACAAATAAGTTTTGTAACTGTCGTAATGACTATGCCATGGACCCCCGATATAACATTGCTACAATATTTGAGAACAATATCAACCTCTAATGTTACTTTTTAGCTGAAAGTTTTAATTTTCTATATAGGCAACAACAGACAACTTGAAGCATACTTTCATAGAGAGTATTAATGCACCCTTTGTAAACCTGTCTGCTATACTTTTGAGTATAAAAATAGGCTTAATACTAAAGAAACTAATTTTAATTTACTTTTGTATTATACAAATAATCCATAAATTAACACCGAACTATGGAAATCTGTTAAAGAATTCTTGAATAGAAATCTGCATTTGGACCGTTGCCCGGTTGGTGTTAATATTCTTTGTCACAGAAACTGGGATGAGGTGCAAAAGTAACATTATGCGCATCTGAATTCGAAAGCCTTCCAAACTACATGGAAATTTGGCAGGTCAGTTGCATGCACTCAAAGCCGAAAACTTGGATACACTGGAACTGTATTATCTTTTCCAAATTTTCCTTTGGAAACTTTGTTTCATCAACCATAATCCATAAATTAAGACAGAACTATGGAAATCTGTTAAAGAATTCTTGAATAGAAATCTGCAGTTGGACCGTTGCCCGGTTGGTGTTAATATTCTTTGTCACAGAAACTGGGATGAGGTGCAAAAGTAACATTATGCGCATCTGAATTCGAAAGCCTTCCAAACTACATGGAAATTTGGCAGGTCAGTTGCATGCACTCAAAGCTGAAAACTTGGATACACTGGAACTGTATTATCTTTTCCAAATTTTCCCGTGGAAACTTTGTTTCATGCCAAGTAAAGATAACTGGTGTCAATTGAACTTCTTGTTGATTATTTTTGTTTATTTTAGTAAACTTTATTTCTCCATATCATAACTTCAGGACTTTTAATCCCTATAGTAGCAGATACACACTTTTCATCATTTATTTGTTTTTATTCAAGGTGCCCATGTAATACGAGGTGAGCTTTTTAGTAGCGTTGGCAAATTCATCATTTTCGGACAGTAATAAAATAATGTTTACATTATAACGTTTATGAGACATACTAAATTATTTATTGTTTTTTCCAGTCGCCGTGTCATCAAATAATTACGTGAGTAAGCCGAAAAACATAATAATTAAATGTTTCAATGACTGAGATGAAAGTAAAACAATATGTTATAACTATAACATAATGTTTTATTCAACTGCTTTACATTTACAGAATAATAAGCAATGAAAAAATATGTTAAACCATCTTTAAACAGAAACACTAAATATACATCAACTAAGTAATGACAGTGGCTCTAAAAACCTACTACATACGATGTAACGTCAGTTTCATGCAACATGTAACAATCGCAACAATGTAAGTTCCGTAATTGCCTGCCTATTGCTCAACTGCAGTAAAACTTGTCCGATAAATTCATTGTTCTAATGCTAAGTGTGTATAAACACATCCAGTTATAGAAACCGTCGTAAAAGCGATCGGTTTTACGAAATTGGTTGAAAGTTTGAATGTGTGTTTGTGTTACTATCATATTATATTATGACGTATTTCGTTTTGTAATAATGTATTAAATATAATAAAATTCTTGTTTCCAGATTCGATGGCATCCGGAGTTGTGAAATGCGTGGTGGGTTACCAGGCTCCAGCTCGAAGAGCAGGAGTAGGAACAGGGTGGTTTTTAGTCAGTAAGAGTCAGAAACTCCCTTTCGCTTCGTCCAAGGCGGGAGAAGTCATAGGATGATTTTCCCCCTTAAAAAAAAGCCTAGTATGAAATATAATATTGCTTTTGATTAACTACTAATGGTCTGAAACCCATTGAAGACAAATCCTCCGCCTCCAACAAATCTAATGTTAGTCACCCCCACGGCATTCATGAGGCAAATTACTTAAATAACTGCATTAGACATCAAATTACCAGTCCAAACCGACTTCAAAAACAATTTCACCAACATTTCAAAGTAAAGCAAGCTGGAAAACTTAGTTAATACTAAAAGTACTAAATTGAATCATAAAAAATCCATCAGATACCGCTCGGGTCCTCATTTACGATGTCGAGTTTTGACACTAAAAATTTTTCTTCCGTTTTTATACTGAGATTTAGCATCACCGGCCTTTCATGGAAGATTTGACAATGCAAATGATCCGTTTAAATTGATAACATCTCTTTGCTTAAGCTATCTGGGTACTGAGAGAATAAATTCTGCTTGCGTTGACTTTGTTTTACGATGTCGTATTATAAACCTATTTATATTTAAATATTATATGGTATATGTTTAAGTTGTTTGGTAACGGTAGAGTACATTAATAGGAGGCAAACGAGCAAACGAGTCACATTTGCCACCTCCACTTTTACTCTTTTTTAAGAGCTTACGAAAGGACTACATAACTATTTGATAAAGACCGGGAAGAAAGTTCTTTCGTACAACTGAAATCCACAAATCTTGCGTGGCGATTATGATAAATCTTTAATGAGGTCTGTAATCCACCAATGAATTAAATTGGGTTTTGATGATGATGGATTAATAAATAAAAAAAAATAGTATCGTAAGCATTGATTCCCAAAGGGGCAGGCAGAGGTACAAACTATGGCACGTAATGCCACTGTACAAAGTACATCCACTCATCACCATCTATGTTGTAAGTATCGTTTAATAGGGGTGAGCCTATGGTGAAACTGGCCACCATTCCGGAATTGCGTGCTAAAACTAAGAAAAGGACCAACAATTCTTTGCCCGACCTGGGAATCGAACCCGACACTCCTTGCCCAGCTGTCGCACTAGCGTCCACTCGACCAACGAGACAGATGGATGAATATTATAATTGTTAAATTAGCTCTCTACCTACCAGTGCAGAGAATATGACATATTTATAGCTCAATGCAAATAACAATTTAATTCGAATAATCAGCAAGTGTAACTTCATGGAATTGATAAAATATAATATACGTGCCACCGAATTTCAACACATTAAGTTCACAGCAAATTGATATATTTAAACCTCATTTCCATTTATCAATAAATCATTATAACGTATCAAATTCCAGTGGAACGAGCAAAGCCGCGGTATACGGTAATATTTCTTCGAAATGCCAATAACTATCGTACGTTATTTATGTTTCTGCATTAAATCCAGTTCTGGCTCTTTTACTGTTATATCCAATATTCAGATTGTGTGACTTTTAATTTTCTTGGATATTGAATAGCTGCTGAATAGAGGGTGTTGCAAGCGACCAAAAATATTCTATGCAATATATGGGAGTGTATGTGTGTGTTGAGTGTAAATAAAAAGTTGAGAGTAAGTAAAAGGTTTTTATGAGAGTGTAAATATTCACTGAATAATTATTAAATTAATTCTATGTAACTGTTTAGATAATTTAGTTTGGGACAGCTGTTCTTCGATTGAATGAGCCAGCTAAACCGCAGTAATACCACGGCCTCACAGACAACCGACTAGAAACAACACTTGTGTTGTGTTTCGTTGCGTGAGCGAGTTTACCGGAGGCCCCATAACCTCCTTTCCAATCTTCCTAATCCTAATCCCGATTCCCCAAATACACTTCAATTTCTAACCCCCAAAAGGCGTCTGGTGTTTTGGGTGACCTTGAGCGGCGGCGACTGGTTACCATCAGGTGATCCGTCTGCTTGTTTACGTGATGATTTAGTTTCTTTTTAATGACCTTGAATTAAAATGTGATCATTTTGATACATCACTGCACAAACAATTGTAAACGGTGTCGTGTCTCCTGAGTTCAAGCTCTTACTAATGTATTCGCCTTGCAAATATGCAAGCGTTTGTGGGACCAAGCATCTGTATTTTCACGAGTATCGAATACCAAGACGAACCAGCATCATGGCGTAAGCCCTGTATTATATATTCCATCCTATGAACATAATATTGCTGTTCTATATACCTCACGTAGCATTTCTGTTTATGACATAATTTGGTTGGTGTTTGGAGTGGTTTAGAAATTCAATTCTCTGTGATTTTATTATAACTTTCGTGAGACATATTAAATTAATTATTATGTTATCGGCTTACTCACGTAACCGTTTTTGCGCCGACCCGAGAATCGAACCCAACACCTAAGCAGCCGACGGCGACCGAGTCTAACGAGCCAACATCGTCGCGCGTGCCGGAAAGTGCGCCTGATTCCACGCAGAGGGCGCGACGAACGCGAAATTCGAGTCGCTAGTAGCAGCGCGAGAATCGCCGCGTCATGTGTCGCGAAATGCTGCTTATGAATATGAGCCTCTAGCAAGGCTTGAAACTAGTCGAGTTCCTCGTCAAACATTTACGTGAGTAAGCCGATAACATAATAATTAATTCAACTCTCTGTTTCTCACCTTCTAGAAAAGTTTTACACACCGGACCTTTACCCCTACCCCAACAGTCTAAAATACATCACGGAAACACTAGAAAAAGCTGATGAAAATCTGCATAAGGAAAATCACACTGCAGCCTCATAATTTCAACCTAACATCGCATCTACCTACTTAAATAAATAAGTGCACGATGATACACAGACGAAAGCACCTGATTCACAATTCTCCAACATAATAACTGGGTTGCCATAATAATAAATTTCTTTTCCATTTTTAGAAACAATCTCACTGCAATGAGCTAGACGAATCTTGGGTAGAATTTTTACACTATCTCAGGGATAAATAATTCAAAATATAACTCAGATTCGCAAAGCTTTATCAGGATTTCCAATGTAGATTGTAGCGGAAGATCTACAATCATCTACATAGTAAAACGTTTCAGTCTCAGTTTGTTTGTTTAGGATTTGTCTCTGAAAACTTATTATAATGTTTGTGTGCTGAATATGTGAGTTATGAAATGCGGTAGCATAATGCAATGATGAGGTTAGAACAGTTTTAAATTATGTTTTAATGTTTGATTTGTAAAAGACACGTGACTGCCCGGTTAACACAGTGGCTGCGCAAGCGGCTGTAACGCAACGTGTAGCGGGTTCGATTTCCGCACAGAGCAAATTTTTTGTGTGATCCACAAATTATGATTTCGGGTTTGAGTGTCATATTTATGTACACAGACATGAACTTTGTATGTTCACACGAGCATACAAGACTGTATCGAGCGTGTGGCGTAGCGTTTAAAAAATACTTCCAATGTCATAAAACAATACAACTTACAAATTTATAATTATGTTGGATTTATAGTTGCAGATTGATTAATACAATAATGATCTCAAATAGATATTTTGTGTATACATAAAAATATTTTTCTAAAAGGTAAAAAGTATGCAACGTAGTTTTGATAATATTTAGTTTTAGTAACGGAAGTAACAACTAAAATTCTCCAAAACTGCAAGCCAAGTTTTAATTAGAGTGTTCCCCGATGGAAACTTGGCTTACTCTGGCTGCTAAGTACCCTAGGGGTGATCGAAAATTTGCCACTTATAATTAGAACACTCTATATACACCTGGGTTTTGGCCTTGTTAAACATTGTAAGTTTAATTGGGGTAAAGACGTGGTAAAGTCAGACACAATTTTGTTTTTTTTTTTCATTAAGTCTTTGGACAATCTCTCAGTGATTTTAATCGTTTTCTTACGATCTTCTATTTATTAATAAGTTCGGTAAAATTGCTCGATTGATTTCAAGCTACACCAAAGCCCATATGCAGCAAATTGTTGGCTACCGTAAACAGTAACACAAAAGTCGTACGTACCACTTAATTAATTTAACATATCTTATGATGTTTATAATAAATACAGTAGCTTCTTAAAAACAAAGCATAATGCAATTTCATAAATCACAGCAATTTAATTTTTTGAAGAAATTTCAAATATCTCTCAACATCGCAACTATATATTGCCAGTACTTCTTTTAATTGCTATTTCATTACACTTTCTTTCATTTCTTACTTCACAAATGTGAAATGTTTTCCAGCGAGAAGTGTAATTACAACAAAAACTGTATCATAAGAGAATGTTCCATCATTTATTGTTTTTAATTTTATTTCACACTGTACGTTCAAATTCTTTGTGCTTCTACTTGTGTTGATCACATTTATATTATAAGTCTAAACGTTTGTTTGTTTGGATTTTTGTAGTTTTGGAGTTTGTTAGTTAATGACGCTAAACGTACTGAACGCGTTTTACACAAATAGGGTGTGAGCTGATTTGAGTTATAGGTGTTTTTGACTGTAAGAATCGTATCAATTGGTACTCCATTGTCTCTGCCTACCTCCTTGGGTAGATAGGCGTTATGTATGCAAGTATGTATTTTATCCCACTGGAAGATCGGAAACGCAGGCAAAGCCGCTGACAGAATCTAATAATTAATAAGTCTTATTTATTTTGTTCTTATCAGGACGATTTGTTCCCAGATTGGATATAGAGAAGCGTAGTATTACAATGACTTTTTATGGTTATACTTTTATTAACTTTGACTTATGTATCGTACTAGTGAACCTACTGAAAATATCAAGACATAAGTATGTTTTCCTCAATTCAAAAGATAAACAAAATAGATTCGTAACTTTTGTAGTCGAAAATTTACTCCTACCTTTGTTCGTTTATTCATCAAAAATACTGTTTCAAAAAAACTCAAGTACTAGTTAACTATCACAATAACATTACAAAATACACTAAACATTAGCTCTGAAGTTTAAACAATGTGAATAAAATGCAATTTTTCTAGTGAAAAATGAAATGCTTTGAGTTCCTACGTTTTTAGGAGCAGCAATTCGTTTCACCACTGAATTGAGTCGCGATTTTAGCTGTGCCTCGAATTTCTGGACCACTACTATTGGTTTTCATTGATTGTTGTTTAGAACAAGCTTTTAGTAAACTGTATAGTGATCATTTAATATGGAATGTAAGCCATCTCCATAAAAAATAATTGTATTTGTCTCTTGTAATCTTCACGATTGGAGTCAAATTTAATATCAACGCTTTAATATTACAGTTTTTCGGGAGAGCGCTACCGCGCTCTTTTCATTGTACCTGTAATTCCTGAATCAGCTATTACGACATTGGTAAGGGTATTTACATATTGTTCACATTCACGGCACAGAATAATGAAACAAAACTAGACAACCTTTTTCGTGCGAGATGAAGCCTTTGGGTCAGCAATGGCCACTTATGGCTGTGTGGATGTGATTTTTGAACTTATTACAGTTTCATTAAATTCTTATTTCACTATCAAAATTACACAAATAGTAGGGTCCATATTTTAGTTCCAAGAACGTTGAGCCGGAGCAGTGTAGTCCACACATCGTGCGACACAAACACTCCAGTGAGAACAACGCCTTTTCTGCCATCGACTGTTTTTGTGCCAGTATTTATAAAGAGGAACTATGCTTTATATTGTACTACTATGTATAGTGTGCCTTATAAAAAATAAGCAAAAATATTGAAGTAATAGGAAATAGTTATGGAACGTGGATTCCTACAAAATAAATGTTCATTTAACTAGATAATATTTCAACATCACTTAATTATGACAAAATAATTGTTTCATTATATTATTCCAACCTATTGGTCAATTCAATTTGCAATTACACGATCCATATGGACCGTTATTACGATAAAAATTACCTTCTAATAACTGAGCATCATACATTCATAAATAAAATAAAAACAGTACTAAAACAGATAATTAGTTAATACCAACAAGCAATAAACATAATGTAATTAGCATTAAACAGACGACCTGTTTTCCCTGACCATTATCATACTAGCATTCCTGTAATGTCGTGATATACCTACATATATGTTTAAAAACGATGGTATCGAACATCGACATAGATGCACTGCACTGGCCACTGACTAGTAAGCCTGCATTAGGGGTCATAAATACAAATTTATGACTAGCAATAACTGGTGACCAAAAGGACGGGGTGAACCGTACGCAATACTCGGGTTCCGTAAACGATAATGTACGATTGGAAAATTGTGTTATTTATGTTTTGAGTGTGTCGATAGGTTTTTTCTTAAAAGGGTGGTAAAAATGATGTCTGGTCGGAAATTGGTGTTATGCTTTATACCAATGACCGATGCTTAATTTTCAAGATGTTTTAAGTGTTTTGAAGCCCTAAGTTAAAGTCGTTTCCAATTAATATTGTCTGTTCAATTGTCATAGTTACACATGTAGCTTATTGACCAATGTTTGATTGGATATTTTAATACGAGCGAACGATTATTCAAATATTTAATTTACAAAAGTAGATAATATAGCATATTTATGACTACACTTCAATTAAAATGTGAGTTTTAATACATAAAGAATGACGCAATTTTATACATAATTCATTTTGCTATAGTTCTACATATTATACCAAATCTGGTCTATTATTTAAAGATATACCGTACTTTGTTATACATACAATCAAACACGAGAGTACATGTATCCAAGTATGTGCTGGAAAAGTATGGAGCCTGTAAGCCGCTTATCGGTCGCCCAAGTGATGTCACAGAATTGTGACCGCCACACGTAATACTGTTATTTACTCGATACTTTGAATCTCAAAACATTGTGATTTATTAAGTGATTCATGAAATTATGTTAAGTTTTTTTGGTAAAATTGTCCAAATTTAAAGTAGCCTCGAGCATCGAAGAAGATCTTATATAAAGATGAGGCACTGGAACTGGCAGATGGGAAGTTTTAGTAATTTCAATAATCTTTGTATTTGTTATCAAACTTACTGACTTCTTAAGCAAAAGGTATATTTATTTCTACTCCATTCAAAGTTTTCATAAAAAATATTCCTTTTTAAGTAAAATACTTAAAGAAACTGTTATGCAAAATGTAATCCGTTATGCAATGCACTTTGCCATTCTCACGCGAGCGTAGTTTAAAAACTTTTGTCCTTACTAGACAACTAGGTACAACATTTAAAAACACATCCAGTTTAGATATTGATTTTCAAAACCGACCTGAAGATTTGGCAGCCAAGCTCAAAATACGTATCAAGGCCATTTTATACCTCGAAGCACAATTCTATTCCTATTTCCCGACTATGTCAAACAAAACCAGTCAACATTTCAGTACAAAAGTGTATGTCACACACATACACGTATGCAAAACATTTCCATACAACTTGGTAAAACAAAAAATATACGGACACAGCATTCATACAACGCAATTCTATTTACACGCGTTACATTGCTCGTTTATTTCGTATTCGATTGCGAGGTTCGTTCTGAGCGCGCGTTGAACCCTAAAACCTATGCATTTGTGAGCACAATGTGTAAACATTTTTATTTCTTTTATCTTGCATAAATAAAGTTGTGGGTCTCGTTCATGTTTTCTAATAGAGGTGATTATTTAGTTGGTGAACATATTTTTTATTCGTTGGAAAATATATGAAAGGATATTTTTATTGTTGTGTACTGTAATTGTGTATTGTGTTGTAATATTTTTTACACCATTCAGTTGTATATTTAGGTACGTTAATCGTTGTTCTAGTTTTATAAGTGCGACTTGTGAGCAAAATTATTTGAAATCATTGTCTTATGGAATGGTATTGGGATTTTGAATTCCGAATTTTCATGGATATGGTAAAGTTGCGCGATATTATTTCCTAATAAAAGTCTAGTATTGTGTAATAGAAGTCCTTAAACTCATACTAAGGGAACGTTCTGTCTTCCTCAAGAAAGGACTCTAGCTTAAATGAAACGTTATACTATTTACCAAAAATCTAATTATCTCTAAGTACGCATGCTTTGTTGCATATGATAAGGAATTATAACTAGTAAAGTATAAGTAAATAAACAACTACAATTCCGTGAATTTCTTTGCAAAAACGTAACAAAACGCTTGTGATATTTCCATTTGGGTCAGATAGAAGTTTTGATCTATCACACTGACGTAGCAACGTTGATTAAATGCAGAGCGGAACCAAACGGAGTCCATATTGCAGAACGTTGAACAACAAATACATTTACATATATTTTATTACTAGCTTTTGCCCGCGACTTCGTTCGCGCGGAATAGTGACTTCCGGCAAATTTTTGGTTTTAACCACATAGTTCCCATAGCTATAGGCTGATGATGATGATGATGATGATGAGTTCCCGATCTCGCGGAATCTTTTCAAAAATGAGATGTGGAAGATATTCCAGGGAACTCTTCAAAAATCAACATAATGAGCTCTGCGTTTGATTTTAATAGATGTATACTCACTTAGGGCATTGAAAAAATAGTTTAAAAACGGACTTTAACTAAAGAAATATTATAATCTTTCCGAACTTAAGATGAAAACTAACTTAAAACTAAAGAAAGCTACGAATTACGAATTTATAACAATTAAAAAAGAAATTATATTAGAACCTATCCTTTATGCTATAATAACCAAGCTTAAACTAAATAATTTCCGGAGCTGCGGACAACCTAGCGGGTTTACCGGGGCTCCGGCTCGAAAGGCAGGAGAAGGAACGGGGTGGTTTTTAGTCAGTAAGAGTCTGACACTCCCTCTCGCCTCGCCCAAGGCGAGAAAAGTCATTGGATGAATTTCCCCCCTCAAAAAAAAAAAAAAAAACTAAATAATTTAAAAGAAACGACTTAAATCTAATCTAATTAATTTATAAATTAGACTTACAATTTTATTAAAAAAAACTAACTACAGTAACTACTAATAATCGATATCAAACTAAACCTACGTGTTTAACCAGGGAAAACCCAACAAATAAACTATAATTGACAAATACAACGTAAACCAATTTAGATATACGAAACAGCAGGACCACTACAGACAAATAATCATACGACTGATAATACACATTTTCTACAATAGTACCGAAGCGCTGAACCCAACCAAATAATTGTAACAAAACCATTTGCGAAAATCTACGAGGATAAAGACAACTTGGATTATTTATTTATACTCCGTTCGGGCTTTTCTTTGTACTAAAAGTTTAATTATATTAATATAATTTTTTTCATACCTTTTTACTATTTGTTAACTTTTTTCGATGAATTAAAACAATAACATGAACCGAAGTCGTGTAACGATCGACATAGAATTATCTATACTCCGTTAGAGCGTTTTCTTTGTACTAAAAGTTGTATTATGTTATATTTTTCATTGCTTTTTACTATTTTGTAAAAACAAATTTCCAATGAATTAAAACAATAACATGAACTGAACAATTGTAATTACACCATTGCGCGATCAACGCCATCTATCTACGGAGTATAGGAACAGCCCGACATTGTTCAATTCCGTACTATAAGTACGAAATTGAATTGAACAATAGATGGCGCTGTATGTCCGGAATAAATTTATTTTTATTTTTATTTTATTTTTATTTTATTTTTGTTTTATTTTTATTTTATTTTTATTTTATTTTTATTTTATTTTTATTTTATTTTTATTTTATTTTTATTTTATTTTTATTTTATTTTTATTTTATTTTTATTTTATTTTTATTTTATTTTTATTTTATTTTTATTTTATTTTATTTTATTTTTATTTTATTTTTATTTTATTTTTATTTTATTTTTATTTTATTTTTATTTTATTTTTATTTTATTTTTATTTTATTTTTATTTTATTTTTATTTTATTTTTATTTTATTTTTATTTTTATTTTTATTTTTATTTTATTTTTATTTTATTTTATTTTATTTTTATTTTTATTTTTATTTTTATTTTATTTTTATTTTATTTTTATTTTATTTTTATTTTATTTTTATTTTATTTTTATTTTATTTTTATTTTATTTTTATTTTTATTTTATTTTTATTTTATTTTTATCTATGTCCTTTCTAAGGTTCTAAACTATATCTGTACCAAATTTCAACCAAATCCGTCAAATAGTTGCGGAGATTAATGGTATAAGCATAGAATGTTCGACGTGATTCTTTAATTTGACATAACTTTTTTATTTATGAACCGATTGACATGAAACAAACACTAAATGTAAATTTAAGCATCCCACAATATATTCGTGAAAACCGCATCCAACTCGGATCAGCCGTTTCTGAGATTAGCGCGCACAGACGAACAGACAAACAGACAAACAGACAAACAGACAAACAGACAAACAGATAAACAGACAAACAGACAAAAAAAAAGTTAATTACATTTTTGGGTTCGACATCGACATAACAATAACCCCTGCTATTTTTTTTATTTTTATTTTCAATGTACAGACAGCACTTTTCTACGATTTTATTATATGTATAGATTTAAATAAATTGTGTTATATTACTTTTCTATTTTAAATTTTAAATGTAAATATGATATTACTAACGATATTACCTGCGTGTCCGTGAGATAAAAAGTATCCAATCACCCAAGTCAGGTCATGCCCTGTCTGCATACCAATTTTATCAATATCCGTTCAGTAGTTTCAGCGTGATTGACGGACAAACATTCAAACAAACAACTTTCTTAGAATTATGAGTACTTTTTAAATGTAAGTTTTTATTTCACACCGATTCTCTAAGAGAATCGATAAAAAGCACGTGTATCCATAGTTAGTCGATTTTTTACAATTCATTTTATTTATGTTGATTTCTATATATTTGAATATTCAACCTGGCTTAAAAAGCAAGAGTAGGTAGAAACGGGGTGGTTATTAATCAGTCAGTGTCTGATACTCTCTCTTGCCTCGCCCAAGGCGAGAGAAGTAAATAGATGAATAATTCACCTCTCTAAAAAAATTGAATATATATACAGAGTAAGTTTACAGTTATATCGGGAAACACGAAATTTTCCCAAGCATTTTAAAATAGGAATGGCTTTTTAACATATATTTTTCTAACAAACAAACCGGTGCATACCACGGGCATTCTTCCGACCGCATCCTACTATGTGGAGAAACTTCATACGTCATAACCGTTTTGATATTTTAATGCAGCATCAACATTGTTTTACGAGGAGCACTGTGTTCCAGTGTTTCTCTTGAAAATGTTAGTACAACGCCATTTGTTCAGCAAAATACGAAGTAAACTTGTTCTCTTTTGTTCTTTCGGGCTCGTCTACGGAACTTTTCTTTTACTTTTAAAGCGATGCATCAGAAACTTGCGCTGTTTGCGGTGAAACTGCCTAATCGTGTCGTGAATCTTTTAGTTTATAACCCCAGACTTTATAACCCGGAAATGTTGTTGCTAATTACGGCGCCAAGGATAATGTACGGGCTACTAGTTCATTAGTTTAGCTCGAATGTTATCTTGATGCTGCTTGGACGGGTGAATGAATTTAACTTTGCTTTTTTATTGTTATGTTTTTCGCGAATATACTTTATTTTGGTTAGGTAAATATATTTTTCTTTTGTTTACTTTTAGCTGGAGTTGTGTTGGTAGCTTTGTATCACAAGGTCACCCCGTTTCGATTACTGAATCGAATATAAATAATTGATTATACAACACATATTTGAACATCGGTATTTGTATAAAAAATCAGCAGCTCATGTAAAATATCGCACGTTATCTACTCGCCTGAAATTTATACATTATTTATACCGCTACCGTAGTTGATTGCACAGTGAAATAATATTTACATATGTACGTAGCTTCATTAATTCCTTACAGCACTTCATTGTTCCGCAGGTTTTATTAAATGATAAGAATTTGTAAGCTATGAATAAAGTATGCAAATTTACATAATATAATTATAATGGTCTTTATTTGCTCAGCTATGTTATAGATGGGATTAAAAAGCAGACGAATCAGCTGATGGTAAGCGATTAGATTAGTGCCGCAACACCAGAGGAGTTGCTGTCGAGAGACACTCCGGGCATTGGGGATTGGGGGCAGTAAGTACAAGCCGGCTTGGACTTACTTACTACTACTTACTTGCTACTTACTTAAGGCTAGCTCGCCAACCGACCAAAACCAGACTCACGTCGCATTCGTTGCGCACCATCAATCCACCACATTGGCCCTAATGTCGATCCTGAGCTGGGGACTGCCTAGCGGGTTACCGGGGCTCCGGCTCAAAACCAGTCATAAAAACGGGGTGATTTTTAGTCAGTAAGAGTCTCTCACTTCCTCTCGGCTCGCCCAAGGAGAATCATTTGAGAAAAGTCATTGGAGAATTTTCCTAAGTCAAAAAAGAAAAATAATTGAGAGGAGGATTGCATTGTTGGGCATTTTAACAGTAACTATTCTACGCTCTTTTCTTGAAGATTTTGAGGTCACATCGGTTCGAAAATCCTGCAGGCAACAGTTCACTGTACTATATAGGTATATTTCGTATACAAATGTTTCCACCCTACGTAATCTGAATTCTGGGACCTTCCTTAAGAGATTGGATATTCATTAGCAATGGAAACTACATCTGTTTCTCTGTCTTAGTTTGAGGTTTGAAGCAGACGCGCCACTATTAGTTGCGGTTGCAAACGATTTAGTTGCTTATAAATACCACCACCTAAACTCGATTCTAATATAAAATGTTGATGATGTAGTTAATATTTTGGACCTTGCATGTATGTATGTATCTTCAATTATCCGTGGTTTGTGGTACAGTGAATTTTCTTGATTGGATCCCATTTTTCTTCTTCTTGTCTTCTGCCGCCTTGGGCGAGGCTAGAGGGAGTGTCGGTCTCTTACTGACTAACATTCACCCCGTTCCTACTTTTGCTTTTCGAGCCGGAGCTCCGATAAACCCGCTAGGTAGTTCGCAGCTCCAGATCAGGCTGATTGGATTCTTGGCATAGTAAGGAAAACATTTTCGTCACTGTCCCAAGTGACAGCTGTGCCGTCACAGTCTACCAAAGCTATATTACTATTAAATCCATGTACGTATTTAAAACCTATCCCTTATGACCTGTTAGTAGTGCAATAGTCAGTCATTTAATAGTAACTATTGCCTTGCTTACATATTCACCATACATAGCAATCACAACCAAACAATCGGCAAGTCGTCGATTGCCGATAGGAAGCTAATCTGCTTAGAACCTGAGCTACGATTGTCATCTGGCTTAGTGACAGTTGTGCTATCAAATAATTCCTTGTGTCCTACTAAATACAGGTCAGATCATCTGCTACGAAAACAGTTTTGTAGGTCAGAGGTTGGACGCATTGCGTTGAACTTTGGTTTTATCTCTTCTTAGCGCTTACCTTTTAAAAATGTATCGTTTATTTTGTTTTATTAACAGTTAATGTCAACACATAGTACATGATTAGTTTCTCAGTAAAGAAAGCCATATTGGCTGAAGAAATATTTATGATCAGACATCAACAATTTAATCATTCTGCCAGAGAACTTTAATTACTATTCCAAGTCACAAAACGAGACAGTTTGTTAATAACACAAAGTTAATTGAAAACGTTTCAATCTCTTAAGTCCGCGTCAAGAATTCAACGTGTCTGCGGTCTCCCTGAGGCGTTTGGGATCATGTAGGACTAACGTATTCAAAATGGTCCGGTCGCAACATACGGACCGTTGTAATACCTCGCTGAACAAGCTCGGGGTCGAATTGCTGTTTCTTGTGTTTATGGAATGTTGTATGAAAATATAGTGTTGTATTTGAATATGATGACAGTTTTAGTAGTCAGCGCAATATGGTTGGTAGCCTAGAAGTCATTGGCGTAGATTATGAGAAGGCATATTATATTTCTTTTAGATTTTCAGTAGTGGCTTTCTGTCTTTAGTAGGTTCAAATAAATGTGTAGCGAAAATGAAAATACCTATGTGGTTTTAGCAAAAAAACATTCCTCGTATTCCATCAGTCAAAATCAACAGTGAAGATAAGTTCGTACGGACTGACAGCAAGAACGTATATTCTCAGAAAATGTAATCACCAACGCTAGCGTGGCACATAATTTGCACTACACGCCTCGCGATGACAGTCCACGGTTTCACATATTACCACGAGTAAACAGTTGCAACTCGAGCGCAGCTTAACTTCAAGATTTATCGATCCATTAGAGCCTCGCGCACTTCTTTGTTCGCGTAAACTCTCATTTTTCTCATTTCCTTAGAAATTATGGCTACGTTACAACCACGTATACGACCGCTTTTAAGTTCAACTGCGCTTGTCGGGTCGGGTTGTGGGTAGAGGCCATTTTTTAACATTTCGAGACTCATCATTTTGAGAGAGAGATTCATCGCTACTTTTTTGATGGTATACAAGCGGATGGTTCACCTGATGGTCAGCAATCGTTGCTGTCCATGGACACCCAAAACACCAGCGGCGTTACAAGTGTATTGTCAGCCGTTTAGGGGTTAGGAATTTAAGGGTATTCGATTGAGTAGTTTTGAAACTCTTAGAAAGCTGAATATAAATTCAATATAGTTGGGTAAAAGACGCGAGAAAAAGTCAAGGCAAAACCGAACTTGACCTTTATTCCACACGACAAGAGATCTACAAACAACTAAAAAAATGCGCAAAGCCTCAATTTCTGATTCAATTTCACTCACCAAATCCAACAGAATAATTGACAAAAGGTCTTAACTAAATAACTTTCAAGAGGAAATAGACAGAGCTTAGCACTAAGCACGATAATGCATGTTCATAAACAATTTGTATAGCGCTCATTGAGTTCCCCAAACCGGACCCGCTTGTAACTCCACCGACATTCAAACACTAACTCCTAACGGATTAAGGAAATATACCTTCCATTTGTCACTCAAGAAAGGGCTTTCAAAGGGTCCCATTGTTTTGAAGACACTGAAATCAGTGGATAATAACTCTTGCCGCATCCGTCCCCTTGTTTGTATCTCAATTAAACTATTCAAGTACAATACAGTGGTCGGAAGGATTTCTTAACTATCTCGGTTACTTTATTGTTTTGCGACGGTCGTTATGAAGGATGATAATATAGGCGTGATTTATAAACGTTGCTCCTACGAAATGTAGGATGAGTTGATTCAATTGTGATGTTTTATTTTGTTGTGTTTACGTTTTCATAGCGCGTGAAATGGGTTTATGGGGTTGAATGCGCTTTGGGACTTTGCTTATTTTGGTATTTGGTTTTAATGTTATTATTAGGGCTTGATTTTCTAGTTGTTTCACACCAGGATTTTCTCCTATGTCGTGGGTGTTTACAAATGACAACATGAACATGACACTCAGAGTTGTTCCATGTAGGAATCGAACTCTTTACACATTGCGCGGCAGCCAGTCGCTCAGCCACCGCACCAATCATGCAGTCAACTTTACTTGGTAGTAAGGTTTGGTGCAGCAATACACCAAATTCTATATTATGTAATCACTATTCCATTTTCATTTATTTATCGGTTCGTAAGACATTCATTTACTTTATCAAAATTACTTCATAACTAACTTTCTGGGAAGCAAAGCAAACCACTTTGAAGATACAAGAAAACGTGCTATCTTATTTCCTTCTAATTTCAATAAGGAAAATCTGTATAATTTATATTGACCTTGTTCTCAGAACGGAAGAATTGGTGGTGGTATATAAAATGTATGTTAAAAAACAGTATGGAGATCACTCATATAAATTGAATTTAATGAAACTGCAAGTGGTACTTGTCCACAGAAGCGTATAACAACTATTTCAACGAAAACCGAAAATAAATAATTAAATTAATCCACTATTAAATTCTATGTGAACAGTAGCTGATTACAGCTATTCTGTGATCAAGCAACAACCTACTATTAACAGGGTAGGTTGTTAATAGGTTGCCTAGGAATGTTACGGACAAGAGGTGCGGCTGATATAATGCCGTATTTGCAAAGAGTGTTCAAATTAGCTCGAAGAGAATAATACAATTTTTGCCTAACTACTGGGCTTACTTCGTTAATTTTTCGTAAATCGTCAGCCAAAATGGTAATAAAAATGTGATTTAAATTAAATCATAAAAGGTTTTCCCATACGGTAAAAGCGAAATAGCAACTAAACATATACGTACACACTTTGATTACTATAGTTTACAATATCATAGTTAAAATGTGGTTGGAAACTCACACAAACCACCGAGTTTTGTGTTTGATCAGTAGTTGGCAACAATTGTTTGTAGATTAGGGCCGTCTACAGGAAGCCGCAGTGATATTTCAAATTTTAATTAAAAACAATGCTTGGATTAATAATTTCAGATTGAGTTTCAATTTTCATTAAAAACTAAATGCGGTTGTTGGTTTATACGTACTTGTGTTACTGAGAATTTTTAATTACTTAATTTTTATTTTATTTTATTAGATTACGATTTTTGTTTATATATTTGATAGGTACAGCCTTTCTGAAAAATAGGATAATTAAATTCAAATACCAGATTAGTCTATCACACTTAATATTATAAATGTAATTTGTTTGTTTCGGTGTCTGTTTGTCAATTTCACTGAAACTATTGAACAGATTTTCATGAAATTTTATATACAGATAGAGTATGAGTTGACGTGGGCGATAGGGTACTTTTCATTACATGGAAATACAGGCGAAGCCGCAGATAGAAGCTAGTTTAATAAAAACGGTTACATCAACAACACCACTAGATAAAGTCAAACTTTGAGTGGCCATATTGTAAAATTATTTACCAAAAGTTTCGCGCGACAATCTCAACATTTATAGTGTACTGTATTTATAATTTATTTCGTTCCCGAGTAGTTTTGTAACATTATCATGAGCTCTCCCAGAATGTTGAAATGTTGTTATCATTGGTAATTTAGTGCTTAACTAATATTTTATTCGCTACTGTAACTTGACAAGCATTATAACTGGTTACAGACTGCCTGCCGGTTGTACAATAATTTGAATTTACTAACATACTAGCTTCTGTCAGCGGTTTTACCACGTTTCCGTAGGATAAGCTGTTTTCTGTCACCCAAATTAGCTCATATCCTGTCTGTATACCATCAAAATCCATTCAGTAGTTTTAGCGTGATTGACGGACAAATATTCAATTGTGGATCACATATAGAGTAAGTCACGCGCGCACTCAGCACGTTGCGCGGCGCGAGAATTGAACCCACTACTCGTTGCGCAGCAGCCGGTTGCCTAGCCACCACAGCAACCGTGCAGTTACACATTGTCCGGTTAATGACGATGACGGTTACTTCATTTTAAAAGATAACACAATAGTATTATGACCAGCTACTTATTATACCAAAAATACTGGAAACATAAAATTGATTGGATACCAACATACCAATAGCTTTTAACAACTATTAACCAATTACCGCTTAAAAAGATTTCTCGCAGTTTTTTTTTTTATTTCAAAATGTATTGCAAATATAAATAATTTATTTCATACTGCTTCCAGCTCTTAACGAGAGCTGTTGGCGGAGTGCAGTCAACGTATCGCCACTCATGTCAATATTAAAGCAGGTTTCAATTAAAATATTATATTATTGCACTTTCAGAGACATTTTTGTATTTTTGGTAGAGAAGAAGTTGTATGGTCAAAAATATAGAGTAGATATAAAAGGGGTAAGCTCGCTTAGACATTAGACATTTTGGTAGTTTAACTTTAGTTGAATAAGTCCATTGGTTAAATACGACAAATAATATCAAACTAATTAGAAGCCTCTACATTTAAAGGCATATTTTTACAATAAAAACGATTACTCAACTCTCGAACCTCTCGAAAATTTCTCAGTAGTAGCACGGAATCTGAAACTGTGCCCAGTAAATGGCAATAGGCCCAATTATACAGTAGTAGGTGTGCATTGTGCAGGCCTTATATGCCGTAATGTGCAACTCTGCCTACCCCGTCAGAAATAAAAGGAATGACAATGCAAAACGATTACTACACTGAAAAAAATTGCATTTCATAAGGATAATAATCAACCCTGAATCAATATGAATAGTAAATATTTTTATAAAAACATCACCACATCCCAGCAAAATACTGTCTCATTCCACGAGCCATATTCCTCACGTCCTTTTCTATAAAACTTGCATTTATCATGCTCTTTAAAACGTATGAATATTAATCTCAACACAAGATAATATTTGCGACAGCCCTAACGGATAGTATAAGAAGTTCTCTTGCAGCGGAACTTGCTGATATTATAATAAGTTTGTGACAATCTATTGCTTTAGTTTTCACTACATTATTTAACTACTGTTACTTATTATTTTTGGTAGATAATGTAGAATTAAGTAAAATACATATGGTACTAAGCCTACCCATGTACACTAAAGTTGCAAATTTGCTAGTGTATTTATATCACACATCGCATCATCGGCTTATAGATGGCCACTCGGCCCGCAGTAAGCCCTGGATGGGCTAAGCACCGCCGTGTCCTCAGGGATGTGGTCGGCGACAGCGACCTCTCGCGTCCGGCATTGGTTCAGCGATTGTAACCAAAGACTTTCACTGCCAACAAGAAGAATACTTAATATTGAAATGTAATACAACAGTAATGATAATGTAATGTTATCCATGGTTACTTTTGCTCCTAATTAAAAAGAAAATCTAATTTTCATATACCGAAAACCAACCAAAACCTATCTTAAAGTCACACAACACTTAACAAAACCGTAAACACTTAAATCAACATTAAAATCAACTATAATGAAACCTTAATACCTCATCCACCGCCAAAATTAATAATATTACCCGCGAAACCATTTTAAACATTTAAAATCAGGGTATAATTACATACTCAGCTGATTAATTTAACAGTATATCGACGCACCAATGCCTAATAATCGACACGAGTATTAAAATTTTGGTTAAGGCGCTTTACACATGAAACAACTATTGTAGCAACTGGCAACTGACTGGCAACTATCTGTTTACACATTACTTCAATTGCACTGTGCACATGTAGCTACTGGAGTTTTGAGTTGAGGTTAACGTCAACAGTTTTCAGTTACTTTTACTAGTATCGACAACGAAGTTAGTTTCAAATTTACGCAAAATTAAATAGCAACTATTAAAAATTGCAACAGTTTTTAAGTTGTCAGTTTCTGCTACTCGACTATGAAATAATAATATTATAATATTTATAGTATAATAATATTTATAGTACCCAACTAAAGTTGCTTCATGTGCAAAGCCCCTTAAATAACAGTTTTGCATTCACACGTGTGACGTAATTAAAATAATTGACATTGAGTTTTTCGCCTGCAATCCTGTCGGCATTAATTATATGAATTCTGTAGTCCAATTCATTGACGTATGTAAAACTTTAACGAATGTGAACGGTCTGAGGTCATACAATTCGGTAGGTAGAGTGGTTGTTCCGAAAATATCGAAGTGGTCGAATTATGTCGCGTTATTATTTCAATTTATGCAAATAATTTTAATGTGTCAAGTGTGGGAGAGTCGTGTTTCAGCACAAATGGACTGGCTCCGGAGTGATACCACGGCCTCACAGAAAATCGACGTAAAACAACGTTTGTGTTTCAACGTGTGAGTGAGGTTACCAGAGGCCCAAATACCCCACCTACCAATCTTCGCAATCCTTGATTCCTCAAGAACCTTTGTTTCCTAACCCCAAACAGGCCGGCAACGCACTTGTAACGCCTCTAGTGTTTTGGGTGTCCATGGGCAGCGGCGATTGTTTGCCATCAGGTGATCCGTCTGCTCGTTTACCGGCTCATTTCATAAAAAAAGATGGACTCTTTACGTTTTTAATGAAGATGATAATTTTATTTTAACTGACAAAACTTTATCGTTCCTCTTTTGGACCTACGAAAGATCGATGAATGTTTTAGATACAGTAACCATTTTGCACCAGTATGCGTCCACTATAATTCTACTTCTTTATATAGGTAACGATAAAAACTAAGCAGTCTTTTGAGAACAAAATTTGGAATGCTATATTATCTAAAAAAACAAAGTTTTTTAATTAACTCGTTGTTAGTAACACATGCTGGCACTTCCAGGCTCTCCTATCAATGGTCGGAATTGGGCTCGTTCTAATTTGGGGAGCCAGTAACTAGCTGGGATGATCCGATTCCTTTGTTTTTTCTCTTTTTTACATTTCCCATGTTTGTCGTTTCGTTTCGGGAAAGACTTTGGACAAATTTTGTTTTTACTTTTTTTTTATAATAGTGGTACTGAAAGTTGTTGTTAGTATTTTTCTACCAAATTAGAGTAACTTAATACGACTTTAAGACCCTCAGCTAACGTAGGCCACCGGTGACCTACATTGTAGGGCTATTGATAGCATGTTTATCAAACGTTAGGAATAGAAGAAAAGGTCTCATGATCTCATGATACTTCTGTGCATAATTTTATTAGTAGACCACCAAAGCAATAGCTTCTATGCAAGGACTTTCTAAGAAAAATGAAAAGACCAACGACCAATCTAAAAACAAGTCATCATAACTCGAATGCACAAGACCAACACGTATTTCCCACACAAAACTTAAATCGTGAAACTTTAAGATTGGCCTCACACCGTTATGAAGCACGTTCGGAGATCTGTTCATCAAAAAGTTGGTACGACAAACGCCACGGGAGACATCGCTTGGAAAATCCATCGTTGTAAAATTCATTAAAGTACAAGCACTGAGTTACCGCTTACTTTATACACTACATTATTCTATGTACGTACATAAAGTATCTAAAGATTCAAAGTACTTGCACAACGAAAATTTCACTAGAATTTTCGTGAGATCAACCGTTTGAAAGTCAACTTTAAAGTTTTATGGATAGGGTTGGTTCTTCCGTGAGGGGAGGTGGTGAGGTAGCTCTGATCGATGCAACGTTGCATTCGCTTGAAGCAGACCAATTTAGTTGATTTTGTTCAAGGCGAGTTTGACCGGTTGTTAGCTTAGACTCAATTTCTCCGAACTATTTATAATTGCCTGTCTCCTGCCTTCGGATTAAATCATTTCGTGTTGTGATGAGTTTCTGATGAGGTAAACAACTTCGGATGTAAACAGCTCAGTGCTTGTTATTGCAATGTGTTAACTTTATTGTAGAGTAGAAATAAGCTCCACCTTATTCTAGGAATTATTGTACTTATCACAGTTTGTTTGTTTTGCATATTTGTCCGTCAATAAAGCTAAAACTACTGAACGGATTTTGATGAAATTTGGTATATAGACAGGGTATGACTTGACGTGGGTGATACTTTTTATCCAACGGGCACGCGGGCAAAACCACTGGCATAATGTAGTAAGTTAAACACATAAATAAATAATCATAATTATCATTGGTATTATAAGTATAATAATTAATTATCTTATTCTAATTAAACAAATTATAGATTCTCTAGATGCTTTATTAGTTCACACGACGTAATTGAGTACGGAGTCTAATTATGATATGTTATGGAGTGGCCAAATAATTGATCTTAATCGTAGTATAATCATCGGAATTGCATAATTAATATGGAGAAATGGAATGTGACTATCATATTAATTTAATGTTAGTGTATCCAAGATATAAAGTTTGTACCATCGCGCCTTTTATACTCGAAGGGGTAGGCAGAGGTGCACATTACGGTACGTAATGCTACTGTACAATGTACACCAACTTTTTACTATTTATGTTATAAGTACTACGGCACTGTACTATGGCATACTTATACATATACTGAGAAAAAAGCCCAGAATACTTTGCTCGACTCGGGAATCGAACCCGAGACCCCTTGCCCGGCAGTTGCACTTGCGACCACGAGGGAAAGAAGATGTAAAGTATATTAATACAAATCTTTTATGTCTTAAAAATTTCAGTACTTAAACACTAAAAAAGTCCATAACAAATCTCATCTGTACTCGATGTTTTATTTGATCCTAGACGCCCCTTTGCCAAAAGAATAAACATAACTGGCGTAAAGTCGACCGAGCCAAAAAACTTTTCTATCCACGAAAACTAGACTTTAGTACTACCGAACTAACTTCTTTTTCTGATCGACTATAGGAGGAAGATTTTTTTTAAAAAAACGTTGCACAATATCAAATACACATGACACCCAGACTCGAAATAACCATTTGTGGATCACACAACACACACGTGTTGCTCCGTGCGGGAATCGAACCCGCTACACCCTGCGCGGCCGCTTGCCCACCACGTCAACCGTATAGTCAAAGTCAAGATTACATTGAAAAAAGGCTTTATAAGCTTCATAATCCTTGTATCAGATTTCCCTAGCAGTGTTTAATGAGACATTACCACAAGATATTAGATGTCAATAAAGTAACGTCTAGTGCGGTATCTGAAGAGAACAGATATAACCGCAAATCCACGTTACCTAGGCTGTAGTGTACAGATGTAATTATGTGGTATTATATCCTCTATATTATATCTACATGGCAATGTACATTAGATTAGTGAATACATAGATTTGAGACAGTTTAGTGCCACTTCTTTTTGTGTCATTATGTGTGTAGCAGAATTTTTAATTCAATGATATGTAAAGGGAAATATTTTAGTCATAACTATTGGTAAAAAATGAGTAAATTCTATGTCTGACAATAAAGTATACAGAGTGTAAACGCAACGCCCCCAAACGCTGCAAACAGGAGACGGTAAAAAAATAAGTTGTATTACAAAAAAAAAAACATTTATTTTATGTAATTTAGTAAAGCCTAAATGAATAATACTGTTGCATGAATAACACGAAAACAATAACGATTAAAATGATAAAATAAAAGAAAAATGCTTATTTCAGGAACGTTTCGTTTACACCTTGTAAAGTGAAAACTCCTTTTTAAATGAATGTATAAGTCAGGTTAATGTATACATATATAGGTACATAGGTAGGTACTACTCTATGTCTGAACTGCTATCAACAAGGAGATTAACTAAGTATAATATTAAAAACAATTCATTGAAAACTGTGCTAAACCCAGTCGATACAAAAGCAAACAAATTCGAAACTTAACACAAATACAAAAGCTTCAATGTAGCTTGTTTCTGAAACTCGACGAAGAATAACTGAAAGTAGGATAATCTCAGACTTAATCTCTACAAGAGCTCCGACGAGAGAGGATCATATTTTTTCTAAAGTCAACAGTTTTGATAAACTCACTTCCTTTATTTGCAAGCGTTCGCTTTTGTTGTAAACTAGTTTGAAGTCGGTGACTTCACTTATCCGAATCTATTGTTGGTTGAAGATTTGTTAGATATATGTATATGTATTCTTCAGAACAGAGTCAGACGTCCAGTTTTTAAACTGGACTTATAGAGACTCTTACTGATTAGTATCATGTTGACATTAATTAAAATATACGACTTACTGACTTATCTGTTCAAGAATGCTCGACTAGTTTCAAGCCACAATGGGGGCTCATGATTACAAGTTTATAGTCACTGTCGCTTTCAAGTTAATTATATTTCAAACAGTTTAAAAATAATACGCTATTAGGTAGTAAATTACTAATATACTTATTAATATACATTGTAAAATCAACAAATACATTTTAGTATACAACGTTGTTCAACGTGCAACAATAGCGAATTTGTATAGTTTGTATCGACATCGTGTAAGACTATGAATCTATAATATCTTAGAGCGCTGCATTGTTGCAGCAATATACATAAATTGTTAAGATAATAGGTACAATGTTCTCTAAAATCATGAACGCAATAATAATCACTTAAAAGTTATATCTTACTAACATTTAAATTGTTACACGTTACCGAACCGATACGACCTTCAAACATCCAAGGAAAGAGCGTATTTGTTTTTAAATTACAACGCACCTGTGACTCCTCTGGTGTTGCGGGTGTCCGTGGGTGGCGTTGATTGCTTACCCGGCAGTAACACGCCTGCTCGATTGCCTCCTATTCTATAAAAAAATCTCTTTTAGTATGAAAACTAAAGATAAACAAACATTCAAACCTTCAATATATCGAAATAAAACTGGCTGACCACAAAATTTGAATAAGGAAGACAACCGTTACCTCGACGAAGGTAAAAATATTTAAAAAAAATCACTTAATTTTATCAAAGCCTTTCATCCGCTTACTTTTATTTTTATGGCAACATAAAAATCGCTATAAATTATACCTTGAAGAAGAAAATTGCTATTTTCGTCTTATTCTATCAACGATTTTGTATTCAGGGTTGGCGCTTCGTTACAAGGGGCACTGTTAATGAGTACTTAGATTGTGGTTTGGCCGGTCAGTGTTCCCCGAGACGATGCATCCCTAGGGACCCATTGGCCTATATAGAGCGTGTTCCCACGACCGACAAGATGCATATTCATAAGGAAGTAAAACTACCAACTAGTGAGTTCATTCGTAGGTCGTATGGCCCAAAAATGAGGTAAACGGTCGACTTAATATAAGGAACGTGAGATGCTGAGAGCTATGTGTGACGTCACTGTGAAGATCTCGTTTAGTAGTAGTGTAAGGTTTTGATTTTTATTACACCCTCTATTATGTGGAACTTAAAACAGAACTGGTAAAGATAGGTTACATTATTGTCTATCTGCCTTGTTGGTCGAGTTGTCACAAGTGCAACTGCTGGACATGATGAATTTTAGTCATGTTTATATTTATACTCAATTCTTAGGTTCGAGATAATTCTAGGTGTAATATAATTAATATTTTCCAGCACCAAAGATTCGATCATCTACCTATAAACCCGTAACAAAAGTTCTAAATTTTTTCTCTTTATTTCATCATTCATAAATACATCAACAGTTAGTTATGAATAATTACTTAATTCAAACGTATGTACGTTGTATTTTATATGAGTCACATGTGTTTGTATAGGGGCTTAATTAGAACTAATTATAATAACAATGATAGGAAAATTAAATGCAAGTGGCCTGTATTAGTATGACCTAGAATAGTAGGGAGTAGCGGCCCCTTACTTAAACCTCGTCGCACAATGAACTTAAGTTACGTAATAAAATATTAATAAGTTACCAGTTAAGGTAAAAATAAGTGAACTTTTTTGTAAATCTAACTGCCGCATTCAAAATCGTTTAACGATTACTTAAACTATGCCTTTACTATATTAAGCCAATATCAAACTGTTCACTAGCGCAATAGTTCCCAACCTAAAATCCGTGGACCACTAATGGTCCGCAGAAGACAAAGAATAAAAAACAAAAGACTACACCTTTGTCCAGTAAATACCACAGTTAGAACTGATATTTTTAACGCATGTGAAAGGAGATAACAGAGAAGAACAATTGATTCTATTAGAATATAAAATCCAAAAGTCACTATTTTTATGAGCAATTAAAACAAAAATTTAGTATGGGACCACGTAAAAAATTCATAGTGTCTTATAGTGGTCCTGAACTAACAAGAATTATTTAAAAGTGGTCCTTGACCAGGAAAATCTTGGAAACTCTTGCAGTTGCCAACCAATAGATATTAATATAATCAAAATTTATTTTCTAATCTGCATATATACTAAACAACTTGTCTGTCTTCACAAAAATCTACCTAGTTTACCTATTTCTCTACTTACCCCTACGTCGAGTAAAACCACATTATACCCGTATGGCACGCTGCAGTATATTAATAACGTACAACAGTGATTGTGGATCTTTTTGTTTGCAGCGGCTAACTAACTTGTGTTTTGCAAATACAACGTTGCTGTTAGTTGTGATAACATAACTAGAGTTGTGTGCAAATAAAAAGAGAAATGGATTAAAATATCATATGGTTATTGTGAATCCAGGTATTATATCTGTGGCTCTAGTGAAAAGGGATGTAAGTCTAAAAATGCAACTTTACAGGAGACGCAAAAAACGCTCCGCGCGATGTTTCGGTATTTATAGCGGTCAAACTGCTGCCGAATTAAATACATGTGATGTGTTTTATAGGTAAACTTTTTATGCTCTTTGCTATTATGGAGTTATTTTTTATGTAAACTTAATAGTTTCCGAAATAGTGACTTATACCAACCACAAAATGAAAGCCTTAAGGGTATAAAATAAGTTATACCCCTTTACATTTAAATCAAAAGTTTATTTACACAAGTGAAAAAGGATACGCATTTGGAATATTTTTTATGATAACTAAGTAATTCAATGGAATAATAAGTGTTTAACTATCAGGAAATCATGTATTTGTTATGAACTTACCATCAACATGATTAAAATAAAAAAAATAAAAAAAATAATGACTAGTGCCTTTTTTCACATTGATTATAGAGAAGTTAAGGGGGACATAAAGACTTATATGAATCATTTTGTGTAACTTATATCTAATTTTGAAAACAGGTAAAACTAAAAAAATACTTTATAGTGTTTTTTGAACACAAGTAAAACTAATAAATTACTTTATAGCGACCAGCCATTCAAAAACGAAATATTATTTACTTAAAAAAAATACCCCTGGGAAACGCTGCAAAAACCTTTGGCGTATAAAGTGGATCGGAAAATTGGTCTACTTATACAACTAATACATAGCATAAAATGTTTCACATTTTAATTTAACACACTGAGTATTGTATCAATATGAATTTAAATACAATTAATATGTAAAAAGTTTTAAAAGATACAATCTCCTGGATATACTATTATTTATAATAAAAAATGTTAAATTAAAATGTGACATATTTTTATGTTATACATTTAGTAGGTATAAAATACGTAAAAAAATCTTTAGATTTATTAGATGAATGTATATTTAAACTTATTTTCATATTTTCTTGATTAACTCTTAGACTACACGTAAGATCCACGGCGTCCTCACCTACCGCCTGACGCAGGTGCTTACCGGGCATGGAAGTTTCGGTAGGTTCCTGTTTCTGATTGGGCGGGAGGAAACGCCCGGGTGTCATCACTGCGAGGACCGTCCTGAGGACACAGTGGAACATACGGTGGCGCTGTGCCCTGCATGGGCTGAGCACCGCCGTGTCCTCAGGGATGTAGTCGGCGACGGCGACCTCTCGCGTCCGGCATTGGTACAAGCCATGGTGCGGAGCGAGGGGGACTGGGATGCCGTCTCCTCCTTCTGCGAAGCAGTCATGCTAGCTAAGGAGGAGGCGGGGCGCGTGAGAGAACGAACCTCCTCACGCCCCAGCCGTCGCGAGAGACACTCCGGGCGTCGGGGATCGCGTGACGATCTCCGGCCACCGTAAGTGCGGGCCTGCGGACGGCGAGCAAGGGTAGTTCGCCGCCCGACCAGAACCAGACCCGTGCGTGCGGCGCGTCGCGTTCCGCGCGCGCCTCAAAGAGCCATCAGACCACCACAGATGGGGCCCAGTAGGGCTAATGCCTAATCCGGAGCTGCGGACTACCTAGCGGGTTTACCGGGGCTCCGGCTCGAAAGGCAGAAGAAGGAACGGGGTGGTTTTTAGTCAGTAAGAGTCTGACACTCCCTCTCGCCTCGCCCAAGGCGAGAAAAGTTATTGGATGATTTTCCCCCCTCAAAAAAAAAAAAAAAAAAAAAAAAGACTACACGTGAGATGACGGGGTGCGGACGACTAGGAACAATGCGTTCTATACGTCCACAGAGTAGATGAACAGAACGCAACATTCCCAGTCGTCCGCAGAGCAGACGAGCGGGAATGACTCCTAATACTTAGGTTTATGTTATTACTGATAACAATAATAACATAAAATAGGTCCGCAAGGCAGCTTGTGGCGAGCTGTTGGGCAGTGGCGACCCCACGGACCTGACTCCCGGGAGAGGCCCTATTTTTCGACTCCGGTTAGTACCTGCGACTAACCGGAGAGGCCTCTCCTACCTCATTCTTGCCTTAACCGGCTGGTTTGAGTGGAGATTCGCAAGAGTGGAGTTGCCTTCAACTCCAACTCGGGGGAAGGATGTATCCCAGTAAGATGCTGGTAGGGGTCTTGACCATACTTCCGGGATTGCTCTAATAGTCGTGGGATGCCTCTCCTTCCTCAAGCAGCTCAACCCTTGTCGCTACATGCTAGCCGTTTTCGGGGGTCCCAGTAATTGAGTTTGCGACTCATCCCCTGCCTGTTTATCCGTATGTATCAATATTGGTCAAGGGCAGGGGCCATAGTACCCCCCCCATAGTTAACCGGTTAACTATTCCACAGCCACCCACACCCATATCCCTATCATTTCTTTTTACCATATCTCACAATAGTTCTGCATCAACCGGGGATTGTCCTTTGGTGTACTTCCATAGTGCATACAGGGATTCATATCGCCTTCAGGGATAATCGCCGGCTGATGTCCCATTACATTTAGATTAAAAATTTTCAACGGACCTCTGCGAATTGGCTTCGGCTCCTCGTATGCCTTCCAAAGGTCCGGGACCCTGTGGTCCCGAGATAGGAAAATAACAAACATAAAATAGTAACAATTAATAAATGGAATTGTTATTCCGTTTAAAAATGCACCGAGTAATAAGTAGAATAACCTATGTCAACAAGTTACGACTCTTTACAGAAATAAATAGTAGTTATCATTCGTATTTAATTAAATTTTTGTAGGATATAATAATATTATTATTAGAATAGGGACTAGTAACTCAGTGTAAAACGGTACATGTTGACTAAAATCCGTTAAATTTTATGATAACATTGAAATAATTGACTAAAATAAGTGAAAAAGGATACAACTCAGTCGCGTAATTATCGATTTTCAATAATAACAATCAATAAACGGAATAACAATAACAGCTTTGGTTTAACAAAAAATGCATCGAATCGAGTTGCACCCGCACTGTACCCCGAGTCGTACATTCGTAACTTTTTTCACGTAAAATGAAACATACTCGTAGGATACAAATACAGTTAAATCGATTTAAATTTATTAATTTCAATATTAAAAACGTGAAAACAGATGTCAACAGACTTGTTTTTGATTTTTCTGTTTTATGTAGGTGAAAAGAGATTTATGTCTAGTAAAACCATTATTCACTAAACATTTTTTAAAGAACAAGTACACTTAAGCCGTTTTACGCCAAATAAAACGAAACGCTGGAAATCTATAATTAGTTAAATTCCTACTCACAAAGTAAAAATGTCATAGTTCTGTATAAAGAAATTTGAATATACTTATACCCGAACTTTCAATTTTTTTTTGTATGAATAAAACCCTTTTGCACATAGTAACTTCTTTATTTTTAGAGATAGGTTAGATCTGTTTTCACCAATCGATAGAGCATTTTTTTCTGAACACTTTGGTGTACTTAACTCATTTTCGGCAAAATCGGACTTATACCCCTTTTCACTAGGGCCACAGATATGCAGCACGGAAGTATGGAATGGACGTCGCCGTCTTAGGCAACCACGTAGCATCACAACTAGTTACTTGCATTCACTTTTTATTGTATTTTAGTCGGTTTGCCAGTTGCACTATTTAGATTTGATACTAAAATTAAATGTTTTTTTTTAATAAAACGTTGATCCATTGATCTAGTAGTTGAAAGTGTGATTGTTGAGCTGGAGACCATAAAAAGATCCGATACGATACGCAGCAGCCGGTTGCCCAGTCCTCGCATCAACCATACAGTTAAATTATTTTATATTTGTTTATTTATTAGTTAAGACAAGCAAATGTATGAAATTTTCCACTCTACCATAATAACAAAAAATATATTAATTTAAGTTAATTAAAATCCTATAAGCCTCTGTGTAAGCCGTTCCTAAGTTACCGGCGACATATTTCGATATAATGAATTGTTTCCGCCGTTGAAATGTGTCACGGAAAACGTGTAGGTACACTGTCCACAAGTAACAGCTAATAAGTGGAACATGAGTAATTTTTTTATTAAGTAATTATTTAGTTTTTTTATAATAGCTTCATGGTGTAGTATAATAGCTGATGAAGCGAAAGAGGTGTGTAAGATTCGTAGCAATTGGCTGTGCATTCTCTGAGGTAAGATTGGTAGGAATTGGTGGTTCAATGTCTCTGCCTAACCCTTTAGGAGACAGGCCTGAAGTTATGTAGGTATGTGAGTATGTATGTATGCTTCATTTTGGAGTAAATATTTCTGAATGTTTTTTTGGACGTTTTAGAGTAAATGGCATTGTCGCTATTGTAAGACAATGTTGTATTTAGATACTCATGGCTTTTCGAAGCTTTTTTTGAGTAAAAAAGATTGTAATTTTTCATCTAGGAGGCCAAATTAATCAAATTACTGAATATATTGATGTCAAAAAAGAACGATGAAAAACATATTTTTTACATCGTAAACATCAGTCTTCTTTATTTTTTATATCGACATATACCTACGGAGCTTAATTAACCTCCGTGTATTTCTTAATTAAACTTCCATCGTGAATTATAATATTGAGTTTCCTATCAGAAGCCTCAAAAGTTCTTTATTTTCTTTCAGACCAAGCCGCTGAGGTAAAAACAATGAGCTTGGCACTTAACGGAAAACTTATAATTACGCACATAAGTAAGCACCATTATTCCTTTCATAATAATTATAATTAACATAACCTCACAACGAACCTTTATAACCCTCCTATAAAATAAACAAAAGAAAATTACCTATTCGTTAGTAAATGAGTTTACTACTATCCAAAAACATGGCCGAAATTCCGTAACCGAAATTACACCGAACTAATTAATCAAAGCAATTATAAAAATGTTGAAAAAAACGCGTCCACGATAACGCTCCTTTACAAAATGTATGCGGTGTGACAGTATGCAAATAGAGCAGGAAAAAAAATAGACGAGCTCTGTGTTTTTTAGGGATCTGCGTATGGTTTTATAAAAACCCAGTGTAAATATTGGTTCAAGGAAGTTTCAAAGTTTTTTTGTCAAACCTGAATATACATTGCGTGTGCAAAGGATATTTTGGGACGGCTGCTATAAAGTTGTATTTTTGTTGGGAGGATTTTTTAAATCGTACATTTTTTTTTCGAAACATTTAATGAATCATGAATTTATTTTTGTAAATAGGCTACAAGAGCACTTTAACTCGTCATAATTATTATAAAAACATCTAGATGAAATCGGCATTTACTAACGGGACTACTCGGAAAAGACATGCCGAAACATAATAATAATAATAATAAGCCCCCTAAACAACCACACGTCCGGATCGACCATCTGATCACGTGGGGGGCGGACACACGATTATGAAATTACTGGCGTGGCTAACGTGGCTCTGGATACCCATTCAAAATGGAGACTCGGTCAAAGAGGAAACGTATAGGACCGCTGCCCGGGGGCGATCGCCGGGGCACACCTGGAGCTGACGCTGGGTGTTTCAGCATGCGATCCGTCAGTGGTGCGGAGTTGAGCAGGCGGGCTCCCATCAACAAAGATACGACAGCCGAAATCATTGACGATGGTAGCACACTAACAGACAGGACAAACACCCCTGTAGAACCGTATAGTCCAAGCACAGCATCATACGTACCATCTAGATCATCATCACCATCTCTACCATCGTCACCCATATTATCATCATCATCACTCCCCATTGCTACTTTGAGCACTGGTGATAGGAATCCGACCTTGAATGTTGCGCGGGAGGTGTCTACCTTCTTACCCGCGTCCACCAAGGCCGGAAAAACAAGAGTTCGCATGAAATGGAGTAAAGAAGTTAACCTATTCATCATGCGAACCTACCTACACATTACTAAATTAGAGCCCGACATGACCACATACAGACAACTGCATCAACTTTTCTCCCATCAATACCCAGATGTTATAGTCTCAGAACAAAGAATTGCAGATCAACGAAGAGTTATAGTCCGAAACAAACTTTTGTCCCAAAGCGAGATAGATCAGTTAAAGGAAGATGTCCGCACACAACTTGAATTAGAAAACATTGAGAGTCTTAACAATCACAACATATATACAGATAATACAGCCGAAGAGATACTACAAGAACAACCAAACTCTTTAACACATACTACTCAATCAGAATCTAACACTCAAACCCTTTCAGTCTATCAATCACACACACATTCCCAAGCCACACATACATCCACACAAACTGAAAACCTAACTATAACAATAGAAAATGATGTCGAAATTCAAGCTGATATTCAACAAAATGTACTAACTGACACGTATACACAACAACTAAATGATAAATTCAAAACAGCTCTTAACTTATATTCCGGGATGAACCCGGCAGCCCGACCAAAACTACCCAAGCTTAGGTACTCACCAAAACTACAGCAACTTGTCAATCTATTTAATAAAAATATCCTTACCCAATACACTACTGATGACACCAAACTAACAGATGTACACACACTGATTTACTGCACAGCACTTGTAATCTCCGAAGAATTGAATTATAAAATTACTAATTACACAGGCAATACGAGAACTAAAACTAACAATAAGCCAGCATGGCAAATTAGGCTAGAAAGAGATATAGATAAACTTAGAGCGGACTGTAGTAGACTAACACAATACATAAATAATAATCGTTCAAATAGAGTAATTAAAAGAGTAGAAGCAATATTCAGAAACCAAAGATACACTACACACACGAGACACGAAGCAGACAATAGGAGACCGGAAGAATATTTAGATACTCTGAAGCAAAAATTGGCATTAAAATCCCATAGACTAAAGCGATACAAAAAAGCACAAGAGCGTAAGAATCATAATTCCACATTTGTTATGAACGAAAAGATTTTTTACAGAAACTTACGAACAAAAACACAAACAACAGAAACACCTCATGACACTAACATAGAATTACCTACAACAGAACAACTTGAGGCATTTTGGTCAGGTATATGGGAAGATGAAGTGCAACATAATGAAACAGCTGATTGGATATCAGACGAAGCAGCCAGATGGAGTTCATTGGAAGAAATGGACTTCGTGGAGGTTACTGAGTCTGATATAACTAATACCACAGCAAAACTCCATAACTGGAAGTGTCCCGGTATCGATAAAATACACAATTACTGGTTCAAAAAATTAGATTGTCTACATAAAATTTTAGCAAAAAATATAACAGAAATCATCTTAGGAAAACAGAACATACCAGAATTCATTGCTACTGGAATAACTTATATGCTGCCGAAAACGCAATATACAGCACAACCTTCCCAATACAGACCCATCACATGTCTACCCACAATATACAAAATTATAACGTCCACAATCACTACAAAAATCAACAAGCACATAGAACAACACCACATAATAGCAGAGGAGCAAAAAGGGTGTAGACGGGGCCACATGGGCTGCAAGGAACAGCTAGTTATAGACTCCGTGATACACAAACACGCTGCCGCGAAAAATAAAAATCTACATTGCACCTACATCGATTATAAAAAAGCTTTTGATAGTATCCCACATTCCTGGTTATTAGAAATATTACAGATTTATAAAATAAACCCCGAAATTATAAAATTCCTGAAAAATATAATGTCGCAGTGGAAAACCACACTTCAATTAAATTATCGCAACAATACTATAACAACCCGTCAAATCACTATTAAAAAAGGCATTTACCAGGGCGACTCCCTTAGCCCAATGTGGTTCTGTCTCGCCCTCAATCCTCTATCCCACTTACTTCACCGTAGCCAAGCAGGCTACTGTCTTACGCACACAGCAGAAGTCACCACTATCTCTCATCTAATATATATGGATGATATCAAGCTATATTCAAAGTCGGAAAAAGAAATGAAAACACTAATAGATATTACTTCAAAATTCAGCAGAGATATTAACATGCAGTTTGGGTTGGATAAATGTAAAACCATACACATTATTCGGGGCAAAATTAAACCAGGGGACTACGAAATTAACAATATTGACGTTATCACAGCTATGGAACCGGAAGACTTTTATAAATATTTAGGTTACAAACAATTAAAGGGTTTAGATCACACAGCAATTAAAAATACACTAAAGAATGAATATAAAAATAGAGTAAGCGCCGTATGTAAAACTCAACTTTCTAGTAAGCATTTAATAAAAGCACTGAACACCTACGCGATTCCTATTCTAACGTACTCATTTGGAGTAATTAAATGGTCGAAAACTGAGATCTGCCAACTAGAAAGAACTACACGCACCACACTTACCAAACACAACAATCTACACCCAAAATCCGCTATAGAAAGATTAACAATCAAACGACAACATGGAGGGAGAGGTCTTATAGACATCCACCACCTTTGGCAGAAACAAATAGCAAAACTAAAACTATTTTTCCACACAAAATCTAATACAAGCAACATCCACAAAGCCATCGTTACACATGACACCAACTACACACCTCTCAACTTACACGAACCAAACTTATCATACGACATCAACAACGACCCACAGAAACAAAAATTAGAAGATTGGAAGAAGAAAGTATTGCACGGTCGTCATCCCCACGACCTTGAACAGGCGCACATAGACACAATAGCTTCCAATAAATGGCTTAAAATAGGCAATTTATTTCCGGAAACCGAAGGCTTTATAATTGCTATACAAGACCAGATAATTAATACAAAAAATTACAGAAAATTCATCATCAAAGACCCTACGATTACAAATGATAAATGCCGCAAATGTCACACCCAGCCCGAGACCATTCAACACATTACAGGAGCATGCACAACACTCACACAGACAGACTACACTCACAGACACAATCAACTTGCAAACATCATCCATCAGAACCTAGCAATCAAACACAAACTCATACCAGACACAAACACTCCTTATTACAAGTACACACCACAAAACGTATTAGAAAATACCACGCACAAACTATACTATGATCGAGCCATTTTAACAGACAGAACTGTCCACTATAATAGACCAGATATAACTAGAGCTACGTTGTCGACGTGGTGGGGCTTAAGGGCTCTGATCCCTAGTTTTACTTCAACTGGGGTGAGGAGTCCGACCAAAAGAGATACAACCCAAGCCAAGGTTGCATACGCCGAGGGCTGCGTGGCTAAGGGGGTGCTTAGTCGAGAGTATGCCAACTCTGGAGACCGGGGGACCTCCAGTTTCATTTACCCTTGCCACAGTGAACGCAGGGCTCTGCTGTGGTCGACTTTTAGGTCCCTAGCTACTCGTGGGAATCACATGATTACTAGATCAAAATTGAAAAAGCAATCTGAGGCTACGCCTCAATTGGATGACGAATCTTCACAGTTTTCTTCGTCATCCTCCACATCACTTTTCCCATCAATTTCATCAACATCACAATCATTCTGCGTCTCCCCGACGCCATCTTTATCATCAACTATTCAGTCAGTGGATGTTGTGCAGCTGGCAAATTCTGTCGATGAAGTTGTACCCACCACAAGGACTGTCAAAACGCGTAGGAAATGGACGACAGATATGAACGAATTCATCCTACGCAACTATCTTCTTCTCACTAACATGGAAACCGACAAAAACGCATACCTACCGTCATTACATACAAAATTTTTAGAAAAATTTCCATCCATGGAAGTTAGCCGTCAGCGCATAGGCGACCAACGTCGAGCAATTGTTCAGAAGAAACTACTGCCACAAACAACAATAGACCAGATTTATGAACAAGTTAGAACCGAACTACAAATAACCCCGATAAGGCAACAACACTCAACAATAACTCATGTAACACCAATAAATAACACACAAAATAATATACAACCTGGACAACGTATGAAATGGACAAACGAATATAATGAAACAATAATGAAAATATATTATAAAATCACCTACTTAGAAACAAATAAAACAGCTTATAGGAAATCCTTACATGAACAATTTATAACTGCTTTCCCAGAATTATCCCACATTACAGAGCAAAGGTTGTCTGATCAAGTAAGAGCAATTATAAATAACAAATATATTAACGTCAACAGATTAGCAGAGATTAAAAAGCAAGTCTCTGAACAATTAATACATGAAACAGATACAAATCAACACTTAAGTACACATTCATACATCGCAGAATACCCCGATGAAAATATTCATACACAACCATTCATATCTAACACACATACTGACATGCACACAAATAATGTCTCACAGGATACCAACACAAACACTGATACTATAACCCCAACACATTCGCCAAACATAGATGGCAACTTCTTAAATGATATCCATCTAGAACAATTCGACACGATACACACAAACACAGAAATAAACCAAGAGATCGAAGATTTATTTCAACAAGCACATCAATATTTTGCTGATACTGATCCCACCAATAGACCATACATTCCTAAACAAAAAACATCTAGAAAATTCTCCGCTACCGTAAATTATATAAACAATAATATCCTTCCCAAGTACGCAACCATAGATACTGACTTCAATAATTTACAAACTATTATTTACTCTGCTGCCTGGACTGCAGCTAAATATAATGGAGCTAAAATAACATACACTGTACAGACCGAACGACAAACAATTAATACCAGAAAACGAAAGTGGCAAACAAGATTAGAAAGAAAAATAAAAGGTTTGAGGGCAAATATAGGAAGATTATCGCAATACATAAAAGGTAATAGAAGTCCAAGACTAGTAGCAGCTGTAGAAATTATAAAGGCAAAGTACCGGTTACACGCACAATATGAAAACCCCAACACACAAATGACACACTTTCTGGATACAATGAAGCAGAAACTAAACGCAGCATCTAGTAGGCTCAGAAGATACTTAACATGTACAAACCGTAAATTAGAAAATAGTAGATTCGCAAATAACGAAAAATTCTTCTATAGAAACCTAACATCCACAGGCACCTTAACCCAAAACGTACAAACTCCTTCCGCAGAAACTCTCCGAGAGTTCTGGGCAGGTATATGGGAAAACCCGGTGTGTCATAACCACACAGCGTCTTGGATACACGAGGTAAACTTAGAACACGAGGAAATGCAATTCGAATTTATACCAATAGATATATTCTTAAATGTCATTAAAAACACACAGAATTGGAAGTCACCCGGTACAGATCACATACACAACTATTGGTATAAAAAATTCACAACCCTACATCCATTTCTACACAATCACTTAAACACATTCATCCAATCACCACATTTGCTACCAACATACATCACACAGGGGATAACATACATGATACCTAAAGATACGAATGACTCTACAAACCCGGCTAAATATCGACCTATTACATGTCTTCAAACATTCTACAAAATTTTGACAGCTTGCATTAGTAACATTATCTACGATCATCTAACAAAACATAATATTCTAGCGGAACAACAAAAAGGCTGCCGCAAGTACAGCCAAGGCTGCAAAGAGCAGCTCACCATTGATGCTGTCGTTATGAACCACGCAGTTAAGAGTAAAACAGATATCCACACAATGTTTATCGATTACCAAAAGGCTTTTGATTCTGTCCCACACAGCTGGTTGCTACACGTACTAAACTTATATAAAATTCACCCAACAATAAAATCATTTTTACAATCCTCTATGCAAAACTGGCAAACTATTCTCAAAATAAACCAATCCACGACTACAATAATCACCCAACCAATTAATATAAAGAGAGGCATCTTCCAGGGCGACGCTCTAAGCCCTTTGTGGTTTTGTATGGCACTGAACCCACTCTCACACCTATTGAACAAAACAAATGCAGGTTACACACTCACAAACAACAGTACACAATACACAATATCACATCTTATGTACATGGACGACATAAAGTTATACGCAGCAGACCAAATGTTATTATCCCATTTAGCAGATGTAACACAACAATTCTCTATAGATATATGCATGCAATTTGGAGTAGACAAGTGTAAAGTTATGTCAGTAGTAAAGGGAAAATTCGAGAATAATAGCTACACACTTGAAACAGGCCAAACAATTGAACCGATGGAAGAACACGACACATACAAATATTTAGGGTTTAGACAGTCCAGACAAATCCAACACAAAAACACAAGACAAGAACTTATTAAAAAATTTACCCACAGACTCAATCTCATTCTTAAAACAAATTTAAACGCCAGGAACACAATTAAAGCCATTAACACATTTGCAATACCCATTCTCACTTACTCATTTGGCATAATACAATGGTCGAAAACGAACACCCGAAAATTACAACGAATCATCAACACAACACTCACCAAACACCGAAAACATCATCCTAAATCATGCATACAACGACTCACATTACCACGTAAAGAAGGAGGAAGGGGATTAATAGACATTCAAAACCTACACAATAAACAAATTTCAAGTCTTAGATCTTATTTCCACAGTAAATCTGAACATTCGCCACTCCATAGACATGTCGCAGAAACAGACAAAAACTTCACACCACTAAACCTACATAACCGAGACACGCAAACTAATGAAATCATTGTTACTGATGAAGACAAGATTGCAGTATGGTCCCAAAAAGCACTTCACGGGAGACACCGGTCGTTCTTGAGCCAACCACACGTCGATAAAATTAAGTCGAACGAGTGGCTCAAACGCGGTGAACTGTTTCCCGAAACCGAGGGCTTTATGTTGGCCATACAAGATCAAATCATAGCAACCCGCAACTACAGAAAATTCATAATGAGAGATCCTAACCAACAAAATGATTTATGCCGACATTGCAACCTTGCCTCAGAAACCATCCAGCACATTACCGGAGCTTGTAAGTCTCTCGCACAGACTGACTACAAGCACCGGCACGATCAGGTCTCTGCAATAATACACCAACAACTAGCTTATAAATATAGCCTGATAGACCAAATGGTCCCATACTATAAATATAAGCCCGAAACAATATTAGAAAATAGAAATTATAAGATATACTGGGACCGAACAATTGTAACAGATAAAACGATTCATTTCAATAGACCGGACATTACAGTACATGACAAAATTAATAAAACAGTATACTTGATAGACATTGCCATTCCAAACTCACACAACATACAATCTACCATATCCGAGAAACTAAGTAAATATCAAGATCTCGCTATAGAGATCAAAACGCAGTGGAGAGCCCAAACAGTCCATATTGTCCCCATAGTCCTCTCAACCACTGGTATCATACCGAAGTCCCTCACACAAAGCCTCAACACTCTCCACATGCCTACATACACTCTCCACACACTACAAAAAGCTACCATCCTCAACACTTGCCGCATCACAAGAAAATTCTTAACATCATCTACTTTATCATCCACCTATTCTATTTAAACTTCCCCTTATACACTTGGCTCCGGCCCGTGTATAAGGTTTCTTTACTCTCGTATGAGAAGAAAATTAAGGTTCGACTGTTGTTGGTTCAATATTACATTAATGTTTCGTGGTAGTCTACTGCAAGAGTTTTGGTTTTCTATACCTTAAAAACTGTTATAATAAAATTGTCACGCCTGTCTAGGTGGATTCCGCAGCTGATTTTTGAGACGGAGTCCCGGTACTGGTACTGGTACCGGGACTCCGGCTCGAAAAGCAGGAGTAGAAAGGTGTGGTTTAAGTCAGTAAGAGTCTGACACTCCCTCTCGCCTTGCCCAAGGTGGGAAAATCACACAAAGATTTACTCCGTGTAGGAATCGAGCCCGCTACCCGTTGTATGGTAGCCAGTTACCTAGGCACCGCGTCAACCATACAGTCAATAATATTAAATCTTTGTCTAGCTCGCACGACAAAAGCGAGCGTTACATAAATGAAATACAACGATTAAAAATACAGTCACCTTTCTTTGCAATAGAGCCGCAATGCGTGAGTTAGTTCTATTTCGGTTGTATATCATGCATTTATGTGGCGAGAGTTTGGAATAGTTTCAACTCAATGCCAACGTGTGGTTCCATGAACCACTTAACTATGTAATTAGGTTAACTATGTATTGTTTGTTTTCTTAAGCTATTTTTCCTACAACATTATACAATACCAAGAGCTTGCCTTAATTACAGAGAATTGAGATGTTAAGGTTTAGTTTTACTACTACTAATTTAGTTTATACTACTAATTACCTTACATTGTCAAAACAAGGCGTTTTAATATTTTCACATAATTTAAACTTTCACTTTCAAATCCATCAGTACCGTTAGTATGAGTTTGCCTTATGTTACGTTTAAAGTAATCGAAACGAGAGTATCATTTCGATTACTTTAAACTCCAACAAAAGATGTGGTAGAAAATGAATTGTGGAATATAGAGAATAGTTGCTGAAATTAAAATGACACTCTAAAAATCTAGTTGTTCTCAGTACCGACTCCTACCTAATCATATAAAAACCAATAAAGAAAATCAAAACACAGTTCTATTATCATACATCTGTGACTAACATTACGAATTCAAGTCCAACTCCACATTAAATGATGAATGTGTCAAAAAACACTCCAGAACCAATAACAAACTCTAATCTCCCCATATCTCATATACCCAAAAACTTGTTAACACAAAAAATCAGCAGTCAATCGCGGAATGCAATAAATAAACCCTCAACTGATGTAGGACCACAATCTCATACGGGAAGTCGGCAGTAAAAAAGTCAAAGTTAGATGTTGTACACAATTTATACGCTCAACTTTGCAAGGCTTGGACGTTATCGCAAAATTTAAAACATTCGTACCTACCGCGAGGTTTATTTTAGTTCAGCAAGTTGCCTTTTAGATACGCACGGGTACAAATTAAAAAAAAAGAGCGGTTTTTTGTTATATTATATAAAGTTTAAATGATAAAGTATTTTGTTTTTTTTTATCGCTTATTTGCTTGTCGCATTTTGTACACAAGGACTTTTTTATGATGTAAGCCGGGAAACAAATGGATCATCTGATGATAAGCAACCACCACCACCCATGGACACCCGAAACACCAGAGGCATCACAAGTGCGTTGCCAGCCTTTTAGGGGTTAGAAATTAAAGGGGAATCGAGGATTGGGAAGATTGGGGGTATTCGAAATAGGAGAACACCCATTTGACTTACATTTCTAAAAATCCCTTGAGTCTTATAACTATTTCATTGGAAAATCAATCAAGCCTTTGTTTCTATACCTGTGTATTTACGTGGTATAGGCACCTGCCTACCTATTGTTCACTTGTCATTGTGTTGGAACTTTTTAGTCTAGATACGTACCCGATCTATGAGACGTCAGACTCACAGTATTACGTAACATATTGGCAAAAAATGTTATATTACGTTTATCGATCATTCATTGTTTTTATTAGTTTCAGAAGATCTGAATCGAAATGTAATAAAAGGTTATCGCTACGATATGAGACTTCTTATATTAAATGGAATATATCAACCATTCGTTTACTCCAAAAGAAAAAAAAGAGGCGCGGTATCATATTATGTTAATTAATTAATTTTTAAGCAGTCTGTTTTGACCGAGAATTTTACATATAGTAGAAACAGAAGGCAACCTAATTATTCAATCTAGATAACTAAATATATTCAATGAAGAAATTATACAAGACCCTGAAAAAATACAAGGTTTTATTCATGAAATCAAAGTGTAACGATAGGTACAACCTTCAGAAGAAATGAGCCATAATCGAATTCGCAATCTTGAAATAAATTTAGCTTAAACCTTTTTTTTCGTCTATTACCTGTACTATTTTTAGTTTCTGACGTAACCATTTAGCTGGTTCTTGAATTTGAACCTTAATTTAAGCAAAATATGATTGTGTTTTCGCTAAATTGACGTCTGTAATGTTTGCGATGGCAAGTAATTTTTGGCAATAAGCTCACCGCTTTAATGTACGTAATACGTACCTACAATATAACAGTAAGGGTGCTTACCAGAGATGTGCTTTGCTATATCGCCGTGGATGTGTTTGGCTTTCACCAATACCACTACGAATCATATTCCACCAATTATACACACATAGCTTAGCACTGGTAGAAACGGACTCAGCTAAGCTATGTTTTTTATATGGAAAGATGACCGACTACCGAGACATCGCATACTCAAGCTGCGCATCTACCTCACACAGCTCAAAGCTAGTACTTATCGAGGACACATAAAAGTTCAGACAGCGGCAACGTTTACATTTAAATAATAAAGTTCATATTAAGACACCTATGGTTATGAGTCACGATTAAGTGGAAACCCTTATCCACTGCTTCAGCATATACCAAGCGTTGACTTTTCCTTAAAACTATAATGAAAAGTAATTATTTTTTCCCCACAAACGCATGACATTCGTGAAAGTATTTTCGTCCCCCTGAGACCGTTAATTAATAGAGTGTCAGCAATACGAAGACCGGTCATAATTCTAGCCTGACAGGGCGACTCCCTAGTGGTGTTCATTAAAAATTCTTTAATTTCGGTACTTTGAACCTACATTATCGTATTAGAATGTTTTGAAACTACGTAGAATTGTGTTTTTATAAAGTGAAATGCAATTTTATTAGTACTAAAGTGACAAGAAGACGATTGGGACATGTTTTTAATATACAAGTGAATAAATTAGTGTATATGATATTAATATTCATAACGAGCCAACTTCATATCAACTCACTAATCTTTTTCTCACCTTTTAAACCTGCCCTACACTTCTACAAATATTTTAAGACCAACATTAGCCAAATTGGTCCAGCCGTTTCGGCGTTTTGGCGAGACTAATAAATGTCAATTCATTTTTAATATGTAAGATTTTATTTTCGTTGAAAGGAATTGCATTATTCCTATAGTTGCATGTTGTGACTACAAGTACAACTATAAGTTTAATTACCTAATTATATAAAAATGCGTTTTTTTTTACTAGCCACTAACTCATGCGTTTAACGACCACAAGGCAGACGTTTAAATGTTTTAATTATTTTCATTAATAAGAAGGCATTAATCAAGATCAAGAAAAAAAATATCTTGTAATAAAAATCGACACATTTTTGCTATAAACGCTATGATAAACTAAAAACATTTAAAAAGCACTAAAATTGACTGTACGATACATAATAATACCGACTTCTATTCGCGAATTCTCGTAATGACATTGGGGTGCGGGTGACACGTTAAGCAGATTTAATTATCAGTGAAATCATGTTTGGTTCTGTGGCTGCCGGCGTGTTAATACACGATAAAATTATTGCAATATACAGTGGATTACTATGATTAGGTTTACTCTGAATATATCTCTATTTAGTTGCTTTAATATAATATTCTACATGCCACTTCCATCCCTAATCAATATTTCTGAATATCGTGACGTTTCATCGTGTTTGTAATTTGGAAAACTATGTTTTTTTTTAATGTGTTTCTGGACATCTCACAGTACCTATGTGGCTTTTTTGACGGGTGAACATCATCCAATGACTTCTCCCGCCTTGAGCAAGCGAGAGGAAGTGCTAGACTCTTACTGACTAAAAACCTCCCCGATCCTACTCCTGCTTTCCAGTTCTCAGCTCTGGAATATGTGGTGATACAATCACATTTAGGGATTTCATTTAAACCTAAGATTTCTTTTAACCTATTTCATCTAAGTCTGTAGCCTATCAAATCTGACAGAAAATCACGCCTATATCAGATTCAGTACAAACTGATTATTAGAGCTACGAAACAATTAATAATACCTAGAATAAGTCTCAGCAATATTCCTAGAACTCTTACCGCCGTACTTAGAGACATTTAAAGGTTACTTAATTCAGTCCATATCAATTTGTTTTCGGAATAAAATCGTTACTAAGGAATAGTTAAAGTAATCATTAAATTTCTCTGAGTCAGGCCATTAGTATTATATAGGTCATAAGGTTCAAATTAATTTGTCAATAGTATTGGTTAATTCTGCGCACATCAATAGCCTAGTTCTATTGTGTTCATTGGATAATGGACATTAATATAGAAACCTTTGTATTGATCTACGTCTTAGGATGAGGGAATATGGAGATAGACAATTCTCGGTAATCTATTGGGATTATTTTTATTATTTATACATTATTAATTTGTTTTATTTATTAGAAATGTATGAGTTCTTTGTATTGTGGGCTATATTTGTTCACAATAGCATAACATTATCACACGATTCTTCTGTGAAAAGGCTGATGTGGGCGTGGCTGTGACACGGTTGGAGCTGTGGGTGGACAACCGGCTGCAATGCAACGTATAGCAGGTTCGACTCCTCCACGAAGCAACTCCATTGTTGTGATCCAAAAATTGTTTTTTTCTGGTCTGGATGTCATTTGTTAGGGAAATCGTATGTTTGTAAAACCACCCACGATACAGGAGGCAATCTTAGTAACAATGTAAAAGTTTTTATTAGGGGGATAAGTGATTGCGGAACTATATACAACGAATATAAATGCGATGTTTTCAGTGTCATATTGTAATTGACGTATTTCAAATATCTTACCATAGGTAGCTTACTAATTATACCTTAAAATACCAAAATGTAATTCAAATTAAATCAAATGTAATCAAACAAACTCATAACAAAGTGTGCCCAAAAACATCAGAAAAAAAAACAGGATTTTTAAACCACTTTTATGATGAAAACATCACGGTATTTAGCTGAACATCCATATTATTTGCATAAAACGACAGACGGGATCCACGCTGACTGTCCGACACACTGATACGATACCGCAACTCTTTTTTTTGTTATCATGCACCAGTCATTTCATTGGATTCATTTTTAGTAACTACTTCCTATATTATTGTAGTATTGATCTCAAATAGACGGGTTATAAGCGAAATTAAAATGAGTACATATCTATCAACACTACACAGATTTTCATTACACATACACAAAGAAGATTTTACATTACACACTCAAGCTTTGCAATCTGCGGTACAATTTGAAACAGACTATTTGGGAGTAATGAAACTTACAATAAAATGTTATACGCATGTGACTGGCAATTGCAAAGAGTTTAAGAACGAGTTCAGTATCAAGGTACTGAAGAGGCGTCAGTCTGTTTTCGTGTAACAGATTGTAAGGGTAGATGATAGACATAGTTAGATAAATTAAAACCTAACCTAACCCTGGAAGCGTTGCGTTCCGCATTAGTTCAAAGACGCATCAGACCACCACAGATGGGGCCCAGAAGGGCTGATACTTGATCGAGAGCTGTGGACTACCTAGGGGTTTACTGGGGCCCCGGCTCGAATAGCAGGGGTACGAAGGGGTGGATTTTAGTCAGCAAGAGTCTGACACTTCCTCTCGCCTCGCCCAAGGCGGAAGAAGCCATTAGGTGACGTTTCCCTTAAAAAACCTGGAAAGGAACTTAGAAACTCTTACGCATTTGAGGAAACAAACTCCCTGCCTAAACCCTTATTTTTTCTAATATTAAATAATAATACTTTACCCAATATTCGTCTCGATATAAATAGCGTCTAGCTCGTACTTTTATTTAGTCACACCAAAGGTAGCACGAGTTTACTCGCGTTAACAAGCTGCGTTAGATCGGACGTGATTCCGTGCACGCCAACTGATTTATCTGTGTTCCACTTGGACTTCATTTCGTTGGTGGCTGAACGATTTTTTAGGTTATATTATTGCTCGAATTTTATAGTTTTTTATTTTGTTTTACAATTTTTATTTTTTATCATTCAGTCTTAATTTTTTGTCTTTAATAAAAACGTTGTCACTCTTTAAAATGTTCTCCTGTTATGTGGGTGCGTTTCTAAACGTACAAGTTCACATACACATAACACACACAAGGCGAAACAACAATTTGTGGATCACACAAAGAGTTGAATTGAATCTACTACACGTCCCACAGCACCCAGTTACTAAGGCACCACGCCAACTGTGTAGTCAATTTAGATAGAAGTTTTTATTAACACTTCATTATTTTCATACCTCATGACAAAGAAGAAAATCTTAGAATGCGGCAAAAATCTTATTTATTCGCTATTAGTATGTTAACCTATACAATACATTGCGGTGAAGAAATAATATAGATTTTGTAAATATTTGTAACTACTACTAACAACTCAGTTCAAAACAGTACGTACTATATAAAATCCTATCGTTTAAGCCAGATTGGATCATGGGCAGTCGAATGACAGTCGTTTAGTAAAATGCTGACATTCAGCCGAAACTCGTTTGACGTAGTGCCAATCCCAATCCAGTTGTTTCCAGTTACATCTAGTTTTCTGGAATAAAAACTCTCTAAGGTTATTCGTGAGTTCTTTAATTACCTTAAAATTCTGAAACATAAAGAGGTAGACCGACTAATTGCTATATGATCTGCGTAATTTTTTTCGCTCAAATGATTTGTAATTGTCATCGCCAATGTCCAAACCATCATTGATTATAATAGTGCGTCTAGTACAATTTACCCTTTTCCTTGTATTTTGATTTACAAAAACACACAAAACTAAAGAAAAATCTCAAGAAATCGACTGACAATTTATATTAATAGTTGCGGTGTTTGCAATCTCTGAATCCTTCAACAATTTAATAGTTATGTCCCTTTCTTTAACTTCTACCTATACGGACCATTACCATTTATTCCCAACTCTGTGGAAACCATTGCTTCCACATAAATGTACACATGCCTACACACCAAACTAGAAAAACCAGTATAAACAGAGCCTCAAATATGCGGAACGATCATACAAAGCAAGACCATGACATACTGGGTTTGTATACTGTGTGTACATACGTGTATTCCTGTTTTATTTGCGTATTATTTATGCTACGAATATAAAAATATTCCATTACCTAGTAATATCCTTTTATCTGTGTCTAGTACTTACTAGTCCAATTTCTGGAATCATTCGACTAGAATGAACAATTGTTCGTCGTATTTATTTCGCAAGTTCTTTGCTTTGTTGTCTGATTTGTTTCGTCTTATCGCTTATAGGAAACTTATAAATATTTAATGGAAATATTTGTACTAACAGCAAAAATCTTGTAAATTTTTTGGTTCAGTCAAAATCAAAAAATCTTCTGTAGTCCCATTGCATTGTGACACTATGATCGTATGGTCAGTCACAGCAACCGTAGTGTCTTTTTTATGATATAAGCTGGTAAACGAGCAGACGGATCACCGGATGGTAAGCAATGGCCGCCAACCATGGTCACCAAAAACATCAAACAACACAAACACAATGTTACAAGCGCGTTGCCGGTAAGAAATTTAAGGGTTGTTTGGGAATCGGGGATTGGAAAGGGGGGTAATTGTGCCTGCGGTAACCTCACTTACTCAACGAAACATAACGCAAGCGTTGTTTCACGTCGGTTTTCTGTGAGGCCGTGGTAACACTCCGGTCGAGCCGGCTCATTTGTGCCGAAGCATGGCTCTCTCACACTTAAACATGATATTAAGGTCTACAGGATGTGGGTAAGAAAAATTGCATGCCTAAAAGGCTAGTGTTTATTTCTTTAACTATACTTCTTTATTCATCTTCTTAAAAGTTAAAAGAATTTGCACTTTTTGTTATTCACAAGAAGTTCATTTTGACACATCAAATAGATTTTCTCTTTTGAATCGACTTCAGAACGGACACGGAAATTAATTTATCTTTGAACTGAGTCTTCCTTTTAAATTGAGTGAAGATTAATCAAAGAATGTGCTCAAGAAAAAATCAAGTTTGCAAAAACCAAAGGCGATAATTTTACCAGGTAACCGTTTAGGACAATTACAATCAAAACGACGATATTTCTGGATAGGTACGTAATTTTGGATTTCCTTGATTTTATTTTTAGTATAATGGTAGGTAAAGTTTTCGCAATGTCCTGATTTTAAATCGATCTTTAACTTTTTTTCAAATTACTTTTTCAACTAATGACTCTCATATTCCACTACTGAGTATGGGAATATGTATAAATAACGTCAAACATGTGTAAACAACGATCATTAGAAAAAGAGATCTAAAATTAAATATAATTAAAAAATACTCTGGCCGATCCCTAAAAAGGACGCCAAACCTTAAAAAAATCATGAATAATGTTATTTTAAAACCAGCAATGTCCGAGCGGCCATCATAAAAACCATATGAGGGATATGTGAAATTTCATAAATCGCCAACACAATTGTGGCTTGTTCAGAACTGAAACGCTTATGATAAATGTATTGCAATCCTCTAGGACAATAGATGCTTTGTGGTTTTGATTAATGACAGTTTTAAAAAGCCCGATTTGGGTCCACCCCTAAACGGCAATAAAAAAATATGTCCCCGCCAGATTTCTTTCCACGGACCTGATAACAGATGGTTCAGCTGTACTGATTAATTGATATAAATCGTATGGCTTTAAAATGTGTGGGGAATGCCATGTTTGGGAGAGTGTTTTGTACTTAATCGTTTTATGTAAAGTGATTAATTTAGTATTTGTATTGAGTAGGTACTTATAATTCAGCGCCTTCTGCGCTGCTTCATATTGTTACACATTGTTGTATAACATTTGTGTTTAAACAAATTATAACAGTGGTTGTAGAGTATGTTACATGCTGTTATAAATGTTACACAATGTTGTATAACGTTATATAACTGCTGTGTGGGAGCACCATTACTAGTAAAAGTCACGCTCGAATTCTTTGAAAAACAATAGGCGAATGAACTTTGAAAACAAATTGTTACTGGTTAGATTATAAATAATGGGACCTTATAACCATTTTTTCTCGCCTTGGGCGAGGCGAGAGGGAGTGTCAGACTCTTACTGACTAAAAACCACCCCGTTCCTACTCCTGCTTTTCGAGCCGGAGCCCCGGTAAACCCGCTAGGTAGTCCGTAGCTCTGGATCACCTTATAACCCTAGTCACCTCATGATTAAGTAGTAGTTTTGCAACCAGATTGCTATCAAAAAACATAATCTTCAAAATATTATTTATCATTCATGCTCAACAATATAATCTTGCTCATGCAAGATTATATTGTTGAGCTCAATAGTTCTCTGATTACCAAATTTTATACTTTTCAACAAAAACGACTTATTACTTTAAGTGTTGAAACTTAAAACACAATTTCCCACCGCATAAACTATTATAACACTGAAGTTGAATGAAAAACTGAAGGCTAAAGCCATCCACTCAAAACATCAGTCAGTCCATTTGACTGATCGGCCCATAGTGGGAACTTTGTGAAGACACGCGAAACTTTTTAGGTGGACGAGACGACGGGACGGAAAATTAACGGTAGGAAATTTTATTATTTACTTACCAAGTTGGAAAGTAAGCTGAAATGCTTTTAGCAATAGTGAGGGCTTCGGAAAGGATTTTATTCTGTTTATTGTTTTTCGAGTTTGTTTGAGCGCCCTTTTATTCTATTTCTCGGTTTTGGTTATCTTTGTTTAGGAAGGAGGAAATGTTAGTTCCTTGCGTATGTGAGTGCAGTTTACGAAGAAATTAGCGGTACAGTAAGTTTTATAACTTTTTTGTGATACCCAGAACTCCTTTTTTTCTCTTGAGTAAATAAGTACCTAAATGTCAAAGTCAAAACGTTTATTGCAACTAAGTGTACATACTAAGTATATGATGGTCACAAAATTATTATAGTGCTTAAAAACTTATCGGCCTTTTACAGACATTGCAATATTTTAGATAAATACATTCAATGTTTCCAATAATAATTAAATATTTCCAATAAAATGCCTTTCTTCGATTTCTGAGAACCTATTCTATACAAAATATTTCCAGGAAGTTAATCGTTCCCCACCCCTTGTCTCTAAAGGCACGTAAAATTGTCGATCACCGTTTACTGACGTCACGTCGTTAACTTTTAACCATAAATAACTTCCTCGTTACGACGGTAGCAAATGTGAGTCCCAAATTCATTGACTTTACACACTTCAATCACTTACTCTTTTAAAAACTGGTTATCGGTGGTTTGTTGTTTCATGAAAGTGATGCCGTAAAATCAGCCAACTCCTGATTCCAAGAATTTTCAATAAATCCAAATTATACACGTACTTTGTCTGACCCAAAGTCAAGTGGTCGCAAGTGCGACTGCCAGACAAGGGGTCTCGGGTTCGATTCCCGGGTCGGGCAAAGTATTACTGGGTTTCTTTCGGATTTTCGTCAGTAGCAGCACGGAGTCTAAAATTGTGCTCAGTATATGGCAATAGACTTGAACTTATAACACAAATGGTGAAAAGTGGATGTTCATTGTATAGCAACATAACGTGCCGTAAGGCATAGGTGCACAACCTATGCCTATCTCTATCTAGATAAAAGGCGTGACATTGTGTGTGTGTAACCCAAGTGTCAAATAAAACGAGACAGTAAAAGCCAGACATTACGTACACTAAACAAATCTGAATCATCGATGTCAACAACGTACCACAACACTATGAAAGAGTAATTTATAAGACGATCCCATCAATGAAGTGCTCTTCCCTTTTATTCTTAAAGTAGTATTACAGTCGTGCTCAGCATAATAGAAGTACGATGCATTAAATATTCAAATAAATCTCTCACAAAGTTAAATGTATGCCATTGTGTCAGAGTACCAAAGTCACTTCCCCGGAGAGAAAGTTCTAAAGTTAGATTCGCACTTTCAGTAATCCATTCGTAGTTCGCGTTACTGCTACTGCGAATTAATCGTCTTTGGGCTAGTCAAGTGAATGTTGGAGACAGATATAATCATTTAGTGATGTAATACTGTAGTTTTTGAGTAGTTAAGAATAGGAGTAACTTTGTTGTTATATTTTTATAATAACTATTAAATTAACTAAAAAATCACGGTTTACTCGCGTACTCATTAAACATCATCAAAAATCAATAGCGAAAAGCTCTACTACTTTCAAATCACAGAGGGACACTTCATCATGAGCAGCATGCACAGACACCGCACAGCCTACTGTTTTCCTGTTTCTTCATTAATATCCGGGAGTAAACCGTGATTTTTTAGTTAATTTTGTTGTTGTCGTTAAATTAAATGTTTTATATTGATCACTCAAAGGTTAGAGGTAGACAAGACATATTTTTTTACCTCATACACCTACATACAAAATATAAAGACATATATATCTAAAAGCTTCTTCTAAATTGAAGAGTGGCCACTTTCATTTATGATGGTAATTTCAAGGTACACGATACATTTGATTAGTAGGAAGCTCTTTTTCATTTCCATAAGCTTACACGATACCCGTATCGTAAAGTAAACGATAAAATATCTAAATCCACTACAGAAATCCAGCTTCACGTTTATCCGACTGACGGAACCCGTAAAAAGAGGGTTCTGAACAATTATTTTTACATCAGCACCGGAACCATTCCGGACACGATAAAGAATCTGCCGGAAAAAGATATTTATTCGACCAACCTAACGTGTTCCTTAGCAGATTTCCCGACGATATATTTTGGACTTTAGCCGTCTTAAAATAAGGTTTTGTATCTTTCTTTTTTTTAGGGTCAACATTGAATCTAACATTGTTGTGGAATGTTGGGAAGTTTCGGGTGTGAGCGCAATAAAACACCTTTAAATCGAAGCGCGAAATCACTGACTAATTGTTACTCTTGTTCCGATAAAATTAACTACTTTCGTGCGAAAGGTTGCTGAAGTTCGGAACTAGGTGTCGAGTTTTAGTGGCGTTTGCGTCAGCTAACGTTTTAGCGGTCACGTTGAAAGTTCTGGAAGGTTTTTGAGTACGTCTCTCGTTTCTGAGTCCCTGTTATTTAGGTAAGTCACGCTTTAATATTGAAAAGATCAGAACAGTATTAAATGTCTCGTCTATTTAACAAATGAATTTAACGCTGAAATCATACTATTTCCGCTGATTTGAATCGTAGTGATAATTTCAATGAAATGTCACTAGTTATTTTCGGATCACTGTGCGTAAATGAAAGCAGTGTTAATGCGTAACAAACATTGTAAGCCCCGGTATTCAATAGCATTCGCCTAACTACTACATGTCAACATTAACCAACAAATCTCGTGTTATACAAACAGCAAACCCGTTCATATTGACATAAAGCGGAGTACACAAAAGACATGAAACGCCTACATCCATATTCAAAGCCAAATACTATCGCACAAACAGCTTTCAACGAAGACACGGTAGCCATTGATTTATGAAATTATTGCAGTGGCCGTCACTCACTCCAATTATGTGAGAGCCGACGCTCGGCAATACATCAATCTTACAGACAAGCGCACAAACACTGCTCAGGGTGATACTGCATGCATTAATGCGGCAGGAGATACTAGTATTATGCGAAAAGTTAAATGAGTATAGTTTATTGGTTGTGAACTCTTCGGTGCATCGTTAACATAATGCTTGTTTATATTGTCGATCGCACAGTTCTATACATTCGTGTTAGTCTTTTGTTGTGATGATGGGTTGAATGTGTTTTTAAGCTGCTTTAACGCGCGAGGATTGTATGTTCAAAGTTTTAATGTGGCGTTCTGATGTTAATTGTATTAAACAGGTACTTAAAAGTTTTTAATGTTTATGTTATTTGTTGGTTCATTTAAAATGATTTCATAATTTACTTGTCTGAGAACAGATTTAGACATTTTTGTTAAAATATCTAGTTGTTTTCGAGTTATACAATTTTACAATTAGGTATATCAGTGACAATTATTCATTTCCTTTTAAAACTTCAAACGAGAATATTCAATAAAACTTCCTACGAAATATCTGTTTTCTATTTTGATCGCCGACTAACGTTCGCGTTGGCTCTCATAGTGTCAATAAAAATCAATACGATATAGGAATCGCAGAGCGTTTCTAAATTAATACCCTGCCAAGCTAAAAGCACCTCAGCCCTCCATATTTTAATCACGATTTAAAACCATTTCTAAATCTGGTAACCTGCAACGACTTCTGCAGTGCAAATCGAACAAAATAACGGGAACAATATTTTCTAGAACGTTCGCCCGCAAAATTATCGGGCTCAGTTCGCGGGCGAAGTGTGATTTTACCAGTTAGGGGCGGTTCAAACCGATTACAGCGACAAGTGCACGCGCACCGACTGTATCACGCTATTATGAAATATTGTGACTGTTACCTGCTGTCGGATCGTGTTGTTATTTTTGTCCTCTTTAATTGTTTTATCGTGTGTCTCATCTATCAGATTGTTTGAATGATATTATACTTTTTGGTTTGGGGTTTTTTTGTGTTCACATTTTTTTTATTATTTTGGAGTTGAGTTGAGTTTGACTTATTAACAAAAATATTTTTTTTTGTTTAAACAGAAATAGCAATTTTATTTTTTAGCATTAAAGTAACCCAATTTTATGTTAGAGACTCTGGGGTGCAATACGATTTTTTGGACTAGCGGCATACAACAATTTGATGAGGTAGACTTATTATGATCCAAAATCATTTACAAACAAATGGCTCTACTGTATCAGTATATATCCAATCTTCAAAATACATAACTTTGTTCCCAAATTAGAAAGGCACTGCAAAACGCACTCTTTCTCTTATAAATAATTCTCCCTTACTTACTTACTTAAAACTTTTGAAAGCGAACCCTTTCTTTAATATTCAAGTGCACTTAATTTTCTTGTTTCTCAATTTCATCCCTTATTGGTTTTTGATCCGTTGATTCCCTAACTGTTTCTTACCTACACTTAATTGGATAAAATTATCCGATGAAAATTATTAAAATTGTATTAATTTGATACCATCGCTGTAATTATAAATATGATGAGGTTATTTACAGTATGGAAATACTTTGCTGTACTATGTATGTGAATTATTGAGATTTTTCATGGTAAGTTATTACTTACTTATTTCTGCGAGTCGTAAGTTTAACAGGTTTGTATTGGGCTAAGCATAAGAGTGTTTTTCCTACAGAGATGTGCTATGCAGCTGTGCTACGAAGATGTAATAGCTAAGCTGTGAAACCATGTGACCGTTTCCACTGATACTAAGCTATGTAGCTGTGCAAGGAAGATGTGCAGCTCGAGTATGCGATTTATCGATAGTAGGGAAGCCATCCATAGCACACGTTCATAGCACACATCCATAGCATGCATCTTTACATTAAAGAACTAAGCTTAGCTGAGACTAAGTTATGTTTACCAATGAATATGGTTGGTGGAAGCCAAACGCAATCACAGCAAAGTGGCGTTGCAATTTCTGGTGGAAAAGCACCCGGATTGGGATTCTCGATTTTTTCTATCTAATTAACAGTTATAACTTAACAGACGTCGAACGTGTCTCATAACTGATGTTGTGCATACAACTTATAACTGAAACTATATTTTTTTTCACTAGATAATAATTAAAACGATAGTCATTTGTTTAACGTGTGCCAATTGTAATAAATTGTGTTTGATACAGAGTGAATATAACAAAAAATGAGTTATGGAATGTTTTCTTTCATTTTCTTTTGAGTTTCGTATGCTGACGATGACGTGATATTATACGAAGGTGATTGGTTTAGACGAATGACGTGAATGTATGAATATTTTCAATGTTACGTTTCGTTCCTCAGTTTTGTTTGTTTAGGCAGAATGATGGGGTGGTTGAGCCGATTGTTTATGTTCACCTAATTCAATTTGTAATATAAGCACCATGTTTTTATTAGCTGATTAATTTTCTAATACATTTTGTTCGTTTCAGTTTTATTTTTAGCATTTTTTTTAGAAAAAGCGTTGTTTAAAAGGGATATACTTTTTGTTCGTCTAGATTTGGTTAAATATTAAAGATCCCGGTATCAAATGGAAATTATTAACGCCACGAAACCTGAAATGGTACAGATCAGTTTATCTTCTTTTAGGTCGACGTGGGATTCGAACTCTCGACACGTTGCACAGCACCCAATTACTGCGTCAATCGTGCAATTATAGCATACTACCTACAGAACAACTGAGACAAGGATCCTTAATAATGAATGACAGTGATCTGGAAACTCGATGCATTATTGCTACACGTGGTAGTACACAGTTGTGACGTCATACCCTAGTTGGTATTAATGTCTTCATCCTTCATTTTAGTCTTGGCATGGACATTGTGTCTAGTATCTAAGACTTGTTACTGATATCAACCTGTATATGATATACTGAGGATGTTGCAATTCACATCACATCACATCAACAGCCTATAAGTGGCCACTGCTGACCAGAGCCTTTTTCTCGCACGGAGAAGGTTTGAGCTTTAATCACCACTCTTGCTCAATGCACGTTGGCGATGTCAAACTCATAATTTGTGAATATAAGCTCAGGTTTCCTCACGATGTTTTCCTTCTGCAAGTCGTTCTCTTTAAAGGTTAATAACTTGTTAAGTTATTAGTAGATAGAGAAAATTTTGAAATCTTAGGAAGCTTATTAATTCCCTAACTCAATGCGACTGAAAACTTGTACTTTGTATTACTGTATTTACTAATTGAAAACCATCCCACACACAAAGTACATAACCTATAAATAAAATCGACCAACAAGGTCGATAATTAATCAAAATCACTTCAACTACGCAAAAGGAAACATTAAACATAAACAATATTTTTGTTTTAAAAGTTAAAACATACTCTAAATAAGCTTAACCCTTCAACAACCCTGATACTTGGAAGTTGAGGGCCCAATTCACCCGCAAGGCACCTCAAACTAATAAAGGAAACATTTAATTAATGTAATTCAAAGTTTGGTCAGTCGTAAAGTTATTAAATCAAAAGGTCAGGACTTGAAGAACATGAGATTAGCCTTCTGCACATGTTAACTACTTACACACATATTGGGTAGGGTGACCAAGTGACCGACCAAGCACTAATGAAACTAACTTACTCCCTGAAGACTTAAGGTGAGCATACGAACCTGTTGTATCAAAGTTAACACCTGCCCAAGTACAAGCGTTGACTGGACATGGAGGAATCGCTGAGTACCTGCATCGATTCAAATTAAAAGAAAATGCAGGTTGCGAATGCGACTTAACCATCAGTGAGTCAGTATGGCACATTATTCTCGACTGTCCCCGTTTTCTGGCCGCCAGATCCGGCTTGGAAACTCAAATAGATACAAATCTGGATACCTCCAATCTGAGTACCATTCTAGCTGATAAAGTCAAAAGACCGCACTTCCTGAGCTACATAGACACTATCTTTAGCAGGGCAGCTGAAGAAACAGCACATTAAACAATAGACACCAAATAGCCACCTTGGAAAATCAACTAACAACGTTCCACGTTATGTGAGTACCCGAGACCCCTCGTACTAATGGCCGCTCATAATCAATAGAGGCAAATACTCCTACATGGAAACCGGCACCAATCTTAGGAATACGGTTGCGAGGTGTAGCCCTAAACACCAGAGCGAAAGACTAGGGATAGCCTTCTGCGAAAAAAGATGAATATGTGATTAAAATGTGAAAGTACCTGTCAGTCATATTCAGCTCACTCAAATTTCACCGGCCTAGCCTCCCTGATCAATGGCAGCACATCCAGAACAAGCATGCGACGTAAAGTCTATGACGCACTACAGACATGAAACTGTTGGGTCGAAGCTGTCTTGTTGCGAACACGCAATAAAACAATCGCATGTTTTCCCGCGTCGACTGTAAAACTTGTTTTGCACAAGCATGTGACACGTCACGGGGTCTGGGGAGACGTAGAAGGCGTATTCCAGAATAATTAGCGTTAATGCTGGTGGCTTATGGAAAGGGATCGGCAGACCTTATGGGCTGTATTAGGGCCTCGGTCATCATGAGGTCATCGTGTAGAGGACAGCACAAGATTGTAACTTCAAGAGGTCACCGCGCCAGCTAGAGTGGTTAAATGGCTCAGAGCGTTTGCATTTTGCAACAGATTCTAACAACAACAGCGGGCCACCGAAAGGGAAAATAACCTTGTCCCGAGGCAGATGTGGGCATAACAACAATATGCTAGTAACCGGACTCATTGTCACCTTTCAGGAAAAATGGTTCAAGTCCACTGAAGGATAAGGAGTAGCTGTCCCACTCAAATACAGTCTGCTCATTCTAGGTCATCCAACAATTAGCAGCATGGCCACGTTTGTCTTGCTTCGACAACACTCCCAGAGACCATCTCATAAACTCTTTTCTCGAGTTTGTGCAGTAATAGAAGCAACTAAGCAGGTTATTGGGAATTGCGAATTCCTAAGACTTAAAGGTAACGAGCTGATACTGGACGATAACTTTAAAAGCAAATAGTCATATACGACAATTTATACATCGAGAAAGAGGAACCTCTATAAGTCGTAGTATGGCTTACAACGCCACGGCAGGATAATTGTGTCTCTCGAAAAGTAATTATCGATGCGGAATAGTGAATTTAAAACTTAACCAACGATTTAGTGGTTAAGTGTACCAGGATATGCTAGACGATGGGATATTAGAAATGGCAAACTCCATATTTTCCGGACTACGGCATAACCTTTCCAACTTACACTCCGAGATCATGGACGAACGGGGTATCTGGATGCGGTAAAACGCTTGGATAGTATCAATTTGATGCGGACAAAGATTTAATTGTTTTCACAAGAACTGAAAAGCATTAGTTTTTAGGCAAACTATCTTGCCGTTTGGGGGACTACTAGAAAATCTTCATTCGAAAATCCTCCAGTCTTAGCCCACGGCAAGGGGCAACGAGACGTGCAATCGATTAATGGTAGACGAGGCTCTTATGTGCCACTTTGGAGCCGTGGTGACCGCCCGAATAACTTTAAATAGGTTGCTAATTGGCGACATAAAAATTCCGTTTTTGATCGTGAATAACCTTTCCCTCTCCACTACGGCCGCCCTACACATTTTTACCCATAAATAGGTTTTGCTTGACCCACAGGAATCCGATGGACGTGGCCTATGCTCTCAACACAGTTTCAGTGGCATATACTCGTCCAGGTCACGTGAGATCCCTCGAGAAAAAAGATTCTCGAGCGAGATCCCAAAATCACTCCCCGAACCTTATAGTGGTACACACCCAGGAAAAAGGATTTAAGAACCAGGGAAAAATATTTCGTTAATCACGCAACTTACACGAGGCTATACTTGCTCCGCTAATGTTAGTTGTGAACACAGCAACAAAGAGGCAGAATATTCATTTTAGTATCACATGCAATAGTTGCTATCTTGTCACACACATAGTTGCATCTACTACACGGACACTGTGATGACGCGATAAGTAAATGACTCAAAGGGCTGCATGAGCAAAGCGACCAGTAATGCCAAACCTGAAATGTTTGTTCTGAAACACAGAGATTCGAAATTGGGCCTTTAGAAAGTCCAGCACTTAGCTTTATATAGGGCCAATAATGGCTATCGCAAACAAAGTACATAACTGCTATATAGAGGGACCTTTTACAAGCCTGTACGTTATTAGAGTTGGAATCAATACTGCTTCTACATACAGAGCGTCGTCGTGATACTTATGTTGTGTTCCGGTCCCAATCTCTAAAATGGTCAGCAACACACTCGTGACTCGTTGAGTATTCTGCTGGGTGTCAGTAGGCAGCGCCGGTAGCTGACCATCAGTCCGCCGGTAAAACCTCTGTCGATTAAAAAAACAAACCGTATTCCACAAAAATAGTTCAGCTAAATTGTAGTGTTAAGGTTCAAGTTGCCTAATTTAAAAATCAATTGTATGACAAGGGCACGGACCGAGTCTGTGGACAACATGCAAATAAACTGCAAAAAAAAAAACCTTTTCATTTTTGCCTTTGGAACCGTGTATTTCAACTAAAAATTACTTCGAACAAGTGTTCATTATGATAAGCATATTTTTATGTCGTATTACTAGGATAACAACCATCGATTACACCACAGTGATTCGAATGTGAAAGTACCTGTCAGTCATATTCAGAAATCAAATGCTACCACCGTAATCTGATCTTACACTGCCAATACCTACATCATAAACAAAGAAAACACAACAAATGACAATCTGTCAAACCTGTTCATGGTCACTGTAGCAGAACAGCAAGTCACACGTAACGGGGTCTACATGAAGGCGTATTAAATTCGGTTAATGCTCGGACAAATCGCGCAACTTTATAAGAGGGGTCTCTTGGACCCTAGCAATAGCACAAATTGTTACCAACTCACGACACTAGAGGGTTAAATGGACTCCGTGTTTTGATTTGGACGATTTATAACCTTGTAGTAGATGTATAAAGACTAAATTAGGTTTGTAGTTTCACTGGTTAATTTGTCTAGTGACAGGAGTAAGGAGTACCTGTATTTGTCTTGTTTCCAAAACTATTAACAGGCGTTTCTTGTTAAACATTAAGATACTCCTAGAGTTTATGCCTACCTAGTATTTTAGTACAGTTGAATTCTAATAGATATTTATCTTAAAACCTTAAAAGAAATAGCTTAAAAACATTCAATTTCAAAAAGTTGGTCTCAGCTCAGTATAATTTAGACTGAAAAGTATTAGAAATAAAATTATTTTGACATTTTTATTATGATAGTATACACGATAATGTCAAAATTAACTCGATATTTTATGACTTTAAATTCGATTTTAAATCCAATCACATTGTACAAGAGAAAAAAATATTGCATCATACGCTTACTTTGCTAGAAGTGGCAAAGTTGCCAATTACGAGCCGTCGCTGCAAGCTTCGTTACACATTTAAAGCTTAACGTCCTTCTTGAGGATAAACCAGTTCTGGTTGACGTGATTTATCAAAGAATAAAAATCATTAATTTTTAGAACTCACCCAGTTTCCTTGAAAAATTTCATTATGAAATCCTCTTTTTTTTAGTATGAGTGGCTTTACTAACCACTTACCAAGAGAGGAAATTATGGCACACCCTCTAATGGAGAACGTTCAATTATTCAACTGGAACAGCGATATTATGTGCGTATAGTATTGACACGAATCTAAATATTTTGATGGGCGAATAGAAATATTTTAATGGATGGAATAAATTGGAATATTTTTAGCTAGGAAATAGGTTTTTTGATCTCATAACTTTCAGTCACAGTAAATTGAAGTCTAAAATTGAATTTAGTGTTGGGAAAAAATTACTATTCAATAAAATATTTTGTTAATTAGCAATTGATTAAATTGCTGCTAAGGTTATGTAGCCTGACAGACTTTATAGTGTATTTTAGTATCAGAATGCTTTCATTTGCTATCTTGTTACACTATATCTTCATGTTCAAACACGTGGAGCACAATACATGCACTCAGAGCCATAGCAAATACCAGTAAGCCAAATAAATGTTTGTTCTGAGTAAGATTCGAAATTGGGCCAATAGAAAGTCCAGCACTTAGCTACAGGGCCAATAGGCTTCGCAAACATTGAGGCCACATTGCTTTAGAGGGACCTTTACAAGCCTGTACGTTATTAGAGTTGGAATCAATACTGCTTCTACATACAGAGCGTCGTCGTGATACTTATGTTGTGTTTTCCACATCTCTCAATGGTCAGCAACACACTAACTCCTTGGTATTGTGGGTGTCAGTCAGCGCCGATACCATCAGTCTGAAACCTCTGCTCGTTTACCACCGTATTCCACAAAAAAGTTCAACTAAAAATTATTGGTTCAAGTTGCCTAATTTAAAAATCAATCTGAAACAAAACGCGAGTGCCACAACATGCAATAACACTGCATTTTCATTTTTGCCTTTGGAACCGTGTATAACTAAAAATTACTTCGAACAAGTGTTCATTATGATAAGCATATCGCATGTCGTCATTACCCATAACACCCATCGATTACACCACAGAAAACTATTAAGGACCGTGCAAATTACACAGGCGACCGTTGACGTGCAGTGGCTAAATTGCACCGACTGCGGATAGATGGCGTTGTACTCAATTGAAGGAACAAGCTGGATGGCGTGGCGGTTATATTTCAAATTTAAATTTTCTATACGTGGTATTATTTTTGTATTGGTAGAATAACTATTTTGGACTTAAAGAGGTATATGAATGGATACAGAACGTTGGAAAGATGTAAAGATGTTCTTGATAGTAAGACATATAAATTAAATACCGACCTAAAATATAAAGAGCTGGATATACCGCATACCTTCCAAATACAATTTTATCTTCAAATAGTCTCCAGTTAAGGATATATTGAATTTGAACCTTTTGTAAAAGACGTAGATAACAAATTTGCTCATCTGCTTAAACTTTAATGGACACATCAATATTAGTTTTTTTTAAACCCCAAGTATTGATATTTTTCGCAATTTTCAACTCGATATATTATGATTTTTATATTCGATTTTAAATCCGATCACATTGTAGGAAGAGCAAAAAAAATATTGCATCGATAACGCTTACTTTGCTAGAAGTGGCAAAGTTGCCAATTACGAGCCGTCGTCTGCAAGCTTCGTTACCATTTAAAGCTTAACGTCCTTCTTGAGGAGAAACCAGTTAATGGTCGAGGTGATTTATCGATTTAATGCTCCATGAATTTAGTACTACCAAACAAACAGGTTTAACTTAATCTTGAATTAAATTACTTGCATTTTTGAGTTTAAGTGGCTTTACTTACCACTTGCCAAGAGAGGAAATTATAGCACACCCTCTAATGGAGATAAATCCACAAGAGTGACCATGCTAATGCTTTACAAAAATGTATACACGTATCAAATATGTGTTCGAATTAATAACAATTGTATTATAATTAGTAAATAGGCAATGTATTTAAAACGTGAGCCAATCCATTACTCACTACATAACACTTTAAACATGGTCTTGTATAAATAATCCCCAATTAAACGCACGAACTCACAATTCTCTCTTCAAAAAATTGTTCCTATTGCAATTAACTATTAAAAAATAAAAAAAAGTTGGTTTAAGTTGCCAAAGGACAACAAAAGGCTCTGTGTGATATATCCCCGTTATCTACCTCAGAGTACACAAATATGGGGTCGATGACCCGATACCCGATGCAGGGGTTGCCTGGACTCCGGCCCAAAGTAGAAGTTATAACGAAGTGGTGTTTAAGTAAGTGTCTAACACTCCCTCTCGCCTCATCCAAGGCGAGAGAAGTCCTCAAGGCAAGACGGGATGATCCTTAAAAAAAAGCAAAAATAAGATAACTAAATTAAAAAATCTCACCATACCTCTTAAAATCAAATCTCTGCCAGTCCTATTACAAAAATTCATTATTATTGCAAGAACTACTTATCCCAACGTAATTCAAGTTTATTTTCCATTAAATTTTGAGGATAATAAGTATTTATCTGAGCGTAAAAGGTTTTTACAAAAATTGAATTTCTTCAACGTAGGTCTAAGAGTATTAGATTTTCGAGCCGACCTAGAAATATGAAAACAGAACGTTGGAAAGTCCCTTTTTCTTGAGTATGTAAGATTATAGATTAGCATACCGACCTAAAATATAAAGAGCTGAGGTACCTAAATATGGTTTTCTTCGAAGTTGAGTATTAAGACTTACTGCCGTACTCAAAGACATTTGATGATTGCTTAAACTAATGCTGAATAAATATTAGCCCTTTAAAACCCCAAGTATTTAATTTCTCACAATTTTCAAGGTACGCATTTGGTATCCGGACTATTTGTGACCAACAAAAAAATCGTGAACATTTTTTAAATAAGGTAAACGCAGAATATTTTTTTAAATAACGTAAAAGATATGATGAAATTTTATAAAATTTTGCATCATAACCAAAATTCGTCCGAAAAATAATAACTTTATTTATTTTTCTCTTCTGTTAACAAGCTATTATTCGTGGTTTTATTCACATAAAAAATAATATCTGTAGCCTAAAATATGCCGTCGAGTCGTGCAGTTCGTACAGGTCACAATCACAAAGTCTGATCTATATTCCATAGTCTGCACTTTGTAAAAACCAAACCAAATTAGTAAACCAAATAAATATATACCTTCAATGAGATATACCTACATATATTGATGTAAGAGTAATAAGTATGTCAACGATAAAAAGTACATATAATTAGGCCGTCATAGTATGTATGATTACGTACACTGACTGCACGGTTGGCACAGTGGCAGGGCAACCGAGTAGCGGGTTCAATTCCTGCACGGAGTAACTCTTTGTCTGATCCACAAATTGTTGTCCCGGGCCTGGGTGTCATGAGTATGTGAACTCGTTTTTTTGTAAACGCACCCGCGACGCAGGAAAAATATTAGTGTTGACAACGTATAAAAAAGTATTTATATGTATACAGAACTTAAGTACTACATAATTGGTATTTAACAAAACACTGCAGAATTTAGTGTTGTACACGGACTAAGATGAAACCAGAATCGGTAAGCTATCGATCGTTTACAGAATATTCCCTTCAGTAATAGCTTCGGCTTTCCGTCGTGAATAATTTATCAGGAGGCAATTAATTATGAAAGTGGAGAACATAAGTAGCTCATTATTGGAGTTCAAGTACAGCGAATTTATCACATGCCTTGTAATTACTGGTATGACTTAGTTTTTTGAGTTATTTTGTATCGAAGATTTCAGTTTTAGTATTTTCCGATACTGTGTGTGTGAGCATGATTTGAAGGTGTCATGGTTGATTTGTGTGATTGCAAACACAACTTCACCTAATGTAGGTATATAACTCATCAATTTATAACTCATCTGAGTTATAATAGATGAAATATAAATAGATAACTCAGATAAGTATCTGATGAAATGACATGACATTATATGCGCATGCAGATGCATATAATGTCATTTCATTTCTTAAAAGATAGTTCATACCATTTTTTTTAATATATCCATAGGGTTATCTCTTACAACTCTTATTTCCAATTTAGTCTTTGTTCAATAAACTCATGTTTTGTAACTGTTTCTTAACTTGTACTGCGCACCCCTGGTACACATGCTACTAACCGGTCGAAGGGTCCATAGACCCCACTTTTAAGAAACCATGATCTTGACCAAGAAAACCAATTTATTTCTTTAAAAAATGTTTGTCTGGAGTAAAAATCGAATTTGCGGCACCTTGTTCTACCAGTGGAACAGCTACCATGCCAACTGTTCCCAAAACTTCCCATTTTCTTAGAAGAGACGGTTTCTGTTATGTTTTCCTGTTCATTCATTGGGTTAATTAAAAAAGGGTCCCATACCGCGAATTCCTCCTTTCTCTTCATGTTTACGAATAATTTTGTCATAATATACTCAGTATTAATCAACCAATAGCTCGTGGGTAGGTTACAAGCCATGTTCTGAAACCGAAAATTTTATTTATTAATGTTTTTCTCAGACTGCTTCGTTGGTCCAGTAGACACAAGTGTGACTGCTGCACAAGGGGGCTCGGGTTCAATTCTCAAGTCGGCCAAATAATTACGGCACGGTGTCTGGACATGTGCCTAGTATAATATGGCAATTGGCACACCCCCTATTACACGGGACTTATAACACAAATAGTGAAAAGTGGGTGTACGTTGGATAGCGGCATTACGGGCCATAATGTACATCTCTACCTACCCCGTCGGAGATTAAAAGCGTGACGTTGCATATATATATTTTTTGGTCCGAATTGCTTCTTGGTGAATACATGATAGTATAACTGTGTAAACCGATTGGTAAGAAAACAAAGGAATGCTATAGTTATAAGTTTTATTAAAAACACTAGAAACGATTTGATTGCTTTTTTATAGTTTTGATAGATCGAAAGTTTTATTGGTTTCTACTATAAATTCTGTCTGGAACAACTTTAATTTTAAAGGGTGAAGAAACCTATACGATCAATATGTAGATAAGTATCTATATACATATACATTTTTACTGATTATTAATAGAAAAAAAAATCATATTGACTATAAATAAAATTAAATAACAATTTTCAAAGTCATAAAAATCATTTAAAGTTAAAAAAAGGCGACGCTATAAAAGTTACACGTGACTCTTTAATTGGGCAAACTCAATAATAGTCAAATTAAAAACTATTTTCGGACTCTAACTAAAAGAAAAACTTTGACCCAATAATGAAATAAAACCTTCAAACATCTTGAATCACGTTTTATTTAAACTTTATCTTCCAAGTCTGATGGAAATGCGAATTCATTTCAGTATCATTTTATTTTTCCTCAGCCTTATTATCTTAGAGCGTTGTGCCTAGAATTCCCACCTGGGTCTCAGTCTATCTAGGTAATGAGCTAGGAAGGATTTGTGTCCCGCCAGTGTACAGACAGCTGTACCTATTATTTGTACGTTTATAAAACTAGACGCTATGCATTGGCGGTGTTTCGAATGCATTTTCCTTTTTATTTTTTACTTGTGTTATGTTTTTATTTAGGTATTGTTTTCTTAGATCGAATGGTGTATTTATAAGTGCAAGTTTAGATTACGCAAAAATAAAATAGTGTGAGTCGATCACACTTTTAAAAAGGTGACGTTTTTATAAATCTTAGACTACGGGATTACACATTTACAGAAACCGAATAGCAAGGTTCTATGCTTAAGCTAAACCTTTTAAACTGTGATCTCCTACCCGCTAGTCAACCATAATCATCCCTTATATATATGGAGGAAAGGTCCACCATTTGATTATACTGTCACGAACAGATGATGATTAAATAAAAACCGATTGTTCTGTTAAATACCGTAATATAATCATATAATTTTAAATTAATTAAAACATTTAATACCAGGAGTAATAAAATGATGCACCGCATAAAATAATAATTAATATACACAATCTATGCGAGTTTCCAGCAAAATGCTAACTTTATATCGTTGTAACAAAACAAGTACAGATTAAAATTTAATAATAATAAAAGCTATTAAAAGGTATGCGAAAACAATTATGTTATGTTATTTATTTTTCATATGTTATAACTAATAGTAAAAATGTTGTTAAACACATAGCATAAGAGATAGCCCATGAGCATGTGTGATAAGTAAAGTTAACAATCATGGCTCCAGTTCGGGTCCGGTATGGCGATTTTTATTTTGAAAATAATACAAAAGGTGGTAAGCGCGCTGCCAGCGTGCTTACCTTAGTGATGTTGACGCTAGCGTTGTGATATATATCAGACGACATTAGATTTCAAGTTCAAATTCAAATGACAATTTAATTGCTGGGTTGGAGCGATGCTTATTATGCCCTTAATTGTTAGTACAATATATTAAAAATATTAATGAAAGAAATAAAGATTACGTATATTTCATCATCATACCAGCCATAAGACGTCCACTGCTGAACATAGGCGTCTCCCAATGACTTTTGACGTATATTTTAATATGGAGAAATAAAAATGAATACTTTGATTTTGAACTCTATCTCCTTCTCAAAGAATTGATTTTACAAAACCACCAGAAATCCAACTATCACAATAAAGATTCCTATCATGTCCGTTGAATATGAAGCTTCTACTGCTCGTATGTGTTTACTTAGTCTTCTTGAGACTCAAACTAAGTTGTAGGCTTTCAAAGTTTAGAAGAGTAGTTTAACTAAGTGAGCTAAGTAAACTTACCAAGTGACTTAATGTTAATTAGAATTTACTAACGCGTTCGTAGTGGAGACGTGGCAAATATTTGTTCGGTCTTCACTGTTGTTCCGGGTCTGTTTTGGAGAGAAGCTAAGGACTTTAGGGCGAGGGAATGTACTGTGTATATTAATTTACTGAATTTGGTGAAGTCAGGTCCAAGGTTGTTAAAGCTATTTTTAATCGTTATTTTTGACTTGGCGCGGTGGCTGAGTAATCGGCTTCCGCACAACCTGTAGCGGATTCTATATCCGCAAGGAACCACTAGTTGGGTCTGGGTGTCATGTGTGTGTGCAATTGTATGTTTGTAAACGCACCCACACTACCGGAAAAAACGTAGTGTGGGGCAACGTTATATAAAAATGTTACTAAAGTTTTAATACTAAATACTATAGAATTTCAAATTTCAAAATCGAAAGACCTAGTAACAGCAGAATAAACTAAAAATTCTTGTAAACCAATTCAGTCTCTCCTCACCACAGGTATTTTGATTTAAAACCACTAAATTTCTTATACCTACTACAAAGCTTCGGTGATTTCTTCGGATGTACACAGGACGAGAGCCCTTAGAAAAATCACGATTTCAATCAACTTGAGGCAGTGAGCCGGCGTGGCGATCATTAAAATTTTATCAAAGCGTTCCTCCAATGTATGGGAAGGACCTTTCAATCAGATAATGAATGATAAAATTACAATACACTTTAACATTTTTCGGTATTGTGATTTCTAATGATATTTATTTTGATGCTTGCATTTCCCGTATCGAAGATTTTGTGTATGCGAAGAATAATAAATTATATATTTTACTGTACCTACATGACACACTTTATGTATGGGTACACCTGATCTTATCGGTTTGTAGAATAATAACTCATAAATAAGAATGTGTTTAAACTTCAATAAGGAACACACTTTCACCGGTATATTAAAGTAAGGTTTTCGGTTCACACCACAACAGGTTTAATAAGCTCTGAATAAATAACATCAAGAATAAAGGAACCTAAGTGTGGGAGAGCCATGCTTCGGTACAAATGATCCGATTCGACCGAAGTGATACCACGACCTCACAAAAAACCGACGTGAATCAACGCTTACACCTTGTGTGAGTACCTCACTTACCCCTCACTTACTACCGGAGACCCAATTACCCCTCTTCTCTAAGTTCCCAATCCCTGATTCCCCAACAACCCGTAAATTTGTAATCCCCAAAAACGCACTTGTAACGCCTCTGTGTTTCGGCGATTGCTTACCATCAAGTCTTCCGTCGTCTCGTTTACCGGCTTATACCATAAAATAAAAAAAAAACCAAACACTTTCCAACATACCAGAAGGAACTCTAAAAAATCACACAATTTTCCTACCAATCACCGTACACATTAGTACATTAAACTACAGAAAAAATAATGATCATACTGACAGCTAACAAATTGGTATGGCCGATACCGCTTTGTTGTAGAAAGCTTCCATGTGATAACAAAAACGAGGTTAATTAATCACTATCGCTAACTGCCTTACTTTACATACTGTACCGGTTTAGAAAATGTAGGTACCGAGCTCTATAGACGACTAACTGACTAGCTTTTACTTTCAGCATTGACGGTTGACGGTTGGTGATTTAGTTCCTTTTAAGAAAGTAGTTCTAAAATTGAACATTTCATTCACGTTTTTGTCGACCTTATAATGTATGTTATTCTTTACGATAAGCACATACTTACTACTACTTACTACATACTACTACATAGGTAAGAAAACGAGAAGTAGTAATTTTGTGAAGTCATGCCACCAACTTTTTTTGGGAACCTTTTACCCTTTTACCCCCGATGGGGTAGCCTTTTATTTATTTATTTATTTTTTTTTTTTTTATACACGAGGGGGAAAATCATCCAATGACTTCTCCCGCCTTGGGTGAGGCGGGAGGGAGTGTCAGACTCTTACTGACTAAAAACCACCCCGTTCCTTCTCCTGCTTTGAGCCGGAGCCCCGGTAACCTTTTACGTTGTCCGCAGCTCCGGATCAGGCATCAGCCCTACTGGGCCCCATCTGTGGTGGTCTGGCTCTTTGAGGCGCGCGCGGAACGCGACGCGCCGTACGCACGGGTCTGGTTCTGGTCGGGCGGCGAGCTACCCTTGCTCGCCGTCCGCAGACCCGCACTTACGGTGGCCGGAGATCGTCACGCGATCCCCGACGCCCGGAGTGTCTTCTGCGGCGGCTGGGGCGTGAGGAGGATCGTTCCCTCACGCGCTCCGCCTCCTCCTTAGCTAGCATGACTGCTTCGCAGAAGGAGGAGACGGCGTCCCATTCCCTCTCGCTCCTCATCATGGCCTGAACCAAAGCCGGACGCGAGAGGTCACCGTCGCCGATCACATCCCTAAGGACACGGCGGTGCTCAGCCCATGCAGGGCACACCGCTACTGTATGCTCCACCGTGTCCTCCGGGTGATCCACGCAATGCCGACACCCCGTCGTTTCCTCCCGCCGAATCCGAAACAGAAACCTACCGAAACTTCCGTGTCCGGTAAGCACCTGCGTCAGGCGGTAGGTGAGGACGCCGTGACGCCTCTCTAGCCACTCCTCAAAGAGGGGACTTACCGCTGCTATAACAGCGAGCCCAGCCCTCGGTTGCGATAGGGGTAGGCTGAGGTGCACATCACAGCAGGTAATGCCGCTATACAATGTACACAAATTTTTCACTATTTTTGTAATTATAAGTCCTATGTAATAGGGTCACCCCCTATTGTATATTTGGCACAATTTCAGACTCCGAGTTACTACTGAGATATTTTCGAATCTCCAGTTTCTGAAATCCCAGTAACACTTTGCCCGACCCGGGAATCGAACCCGAAACTCCCTTGCCCGGCAGTCGCACATGCGACCACTCGAGCAACGAGGCAGTCGCCACCAAGATATAGATGCTAAAATTAGATAACGAACCACAGATCCACTTCGGTAACTAAGAGCGGATGATCCACTCAAACTTAGTCGCGAAATTTTGAACAGAGAGTACTTATCAAAAAACTAATAAAGCGCTTTAATCACGCGTCCTAATTAAAACTCCCAGCTTCAAAAGTTGAAGGAAGAAAATTGAAAACCAGTTTTAAAAGTCCTCACCGATTTGAGTAGTGATAGTTAGTCGGTAAAACTTAGCAACTTTCTACTAAATCACCTCATTAATCAACCGTTTAAGCCCGGCTTAAACTATAGTTTCAAATTACATAAAGTTTGATCCACTGAGCTATGGAGAAGGATTTTTAGTTTGAATGACGTTTTTTACGATGTTAAAAGTATTAAAATTATGAACTTCACTCTTGCAATTTTATTCTTTTCCCGTTGGAGCCCATTTTGAATATGAAGCTCTGGTTTATAGCCACTCGGGAGTGTATCAAGTTAAAGTGTGAAATTTTAAATGTTTGCGTCGCGTGTGTCGTAATAAAAATGAAGGAAAGAATACCCAATGCAGTACTCGTTTCTGGAATGAGGAACTAAAAAATAAAGTGTGATGCATGAAGTAGTTTTTTGCTACGAGATTCGGATAAAAGAAAATGAATGGGACATTTTACAGAAGCAGTCGTACGTTTATTGTCCTTGTAACCAAATTTAAATTAAGTTTTACACCATCCTTATACAATTAAGTATTGGACACTTAGTCAGTCATGTTTATGATTACTCTAATCAAAATGTGACAGCAGAAAATGATAAACAGCATTACAAAACTAAAACCACCAAAACAATTTCAAATGACAACCATCGAACAAAGAGCTAATAATACGATGATGAATTTAAAATGGAAATAAATCTATATCCAAAGCCCTTCAAAACTGCGAAGCCTGTCATCATGTTATTTCCATACTATACACAATTATGGACGTTAAATTATGAAGACTGAAGTGCGGAACCGTGAAAGTACGTAGCAGAGTTTTCAAAAATAAAAATAAAAAGTTGACACGAATACAAAAGTTAGCCCCGACACTTCACAATATGGGTTGTTGGCTACGTGCTACCTGCGGTACTATTCTGGAGATAATCAACGAAGTTGGCTAGGGAAATTCTCTTTCGTTTCCCAAGGGAGAAAAATTCAGGCTGTTATTGTGTGTATTCAAAATAATGCTACATGATGTATTTAAGTTTAGTCAATATCATTTTGTCAATGGCTAAAAGACGTAGAAAGAAAAAGCTCGTTAAAATTGTAATACAACATATTGATACAGGTACGTTGAAGCTAAAACATGCAATAAAAACCATTTCGTGTATCTGGCAGATACATACTTATACTTAGCGGGTGTCGATATGTATACTTTTCACCATATCCACCTCCACTTCAGCAAATTTGAATCCTAATTAATTAAGTCAATAAAACACTAAAACGTCCATAAAAACCAGAAAAACAGTACAAAAACTGCACATAAAACAAACAAACACAAAATTCACTACAACAGGACTATCATTCATAAAGACAAACTGTTCGCGTCCCGTCGACATTCAGATCCATACATTTTTACCACATCACCGCCTTTGACGGGCCATCCGTACAGTACCTCTACCATGAGTTTAAAGTAATAGTATTTGTCAATATTCGATAACAGCGACGTACTTATAAATATTTTGTATGCAAAATTTTACAACGCATCTAGTGGTCACTCATGGAAAGAAATTTTTTTCATAGAAAAAAAATACGTCGACGAATTTAGGGTGTTACCACACCAATCGAGCGATCGTCGATCGATGCCATCGATCGATGGTGGAATGGATTAGTCGACGTCGATCGATAGTTTCTACTACACCAATCGATCGATAGCCGATAAATACTATCTGTCGATGGTGGAATGGATTGGTCGATTCCGGTCGGAATATAATCCACGTTAACCGATGCCATCGACCAGCAATCGATCGATTGGTTAGTCGACCGGTATCCGTTGATCAATATTAAAGCTACCACACCAATCAATTAATGTCGACCGATGTCGATCGATGGCATCGATTGACTATCGATCGATTGATTACGAATTATGAAATTACGTATATCGACAAATACTGTTTATTGTTTTAATTCTCGTGGTAGAGGTACAGAATAGGGCCACTAGTTCGGCTGGGAATAAATTGCAAGTTATTTTCCACACCGTCGCCAACCATATTGACGTTGACACTTAACGGTACATAAATCTCCCGGTAGAAATAATTAAACAAAATCGCTGGATAGACAGTTTTGAAATACAGTGGCGTTGTATAATTATTATATTTTTAGTCTTGACAAGGTTATTTTTGAATGTGTTTACCAATTGAACTCTAAGCTTATTGGTATTGTTTCAAGAATATGTCAAGGAAATGTATTGACGTTTTCTCGATCACAAATGCAACTTAAAAACATGTCGTGCTAAAGAGTTGTTTTGTTGTTTACCTGTTTTCCAAATAATGGTAATTTTTTATCAATAAAAATATCTTATTTTTGACATTTTCATTGTTTCTTACAGAATGGAAATATGCAATTTATCCTCTAATGGTTTACCAAAAAATGAAGTTTGTTTATAAAAAATGAGTCTAGTTAATTAATGTTGACTGCAAGTTTATCGCAGTGGCTGGACAAATGGCTGCCGTGCAACTTGTAGCGGGTTCGATTCTCGCACGAAGTAACACTGTGTGATTTACAAATTATTGTTTTAGGTCTGGGTGCCATGAGTATGTGAACGTATATTATTATGTTTGTAAACGGACCGGTGACACAGGAGAAAATCCTATAATATTTAAAAATGAAGTACAACTACATAATATACATGGAGAATTTTTTAGTTTTTGTACGTGGTCACATTTATTTTCATATCCACTAATACGAACTAGGAATAAATATCGATCCTTTTGGACTTAAAAGCAATACACACGTTCGTTATTAATTATTTATGCATCAAAGTGCCACAGGAGCGGGCGGGAAGGGTTGGCCCAAAATTTTCGGTATGACAAATATGTCCAGTGCGTGACGAATTCAATATGAAGGGTCCGTTTGGGGTTCCGCACCTAAATTGATACGAAATATTTATGGAATCGTCACCCGTCAGGTTAGTCTGCAGTCGTCTGCCAAAATAATTTGTTAGAAAATGTTCGGGGATGAATTATTGAGGTTATGTGTTTACTTACTAATGCAATATCTATATAGAAATAATATTGCTTAAAATATAGGATTAAATAATATATCATCTCTGCTTCGTTCGTATAGTATCTGTTTCTATTTTCTGTATATGTTTTTGTTTCAGTATATGGTTTTGTTCGATATAGCAAGGGAATCTAACACTCTTGTATTGTAGCGGACACATCACTTACTTACGACTAAATGAAAAAGCTATAGAAAAATACCATAGTTCTATTTCTATTTTTAACCGACTTTTTTGATTACTTAATTAATTTCTTCGAAATGTTATGTTATTTAAATATAATATAACGTGAACAAATATTTATTAAGCTATTTAAAAAAATACCATCGTTCTATTTCTGTTTTCTGATTAGGTACTTCAATTAATTTGTTTAACATGTTCTTTAAATATAACATAACATAAACAAATATTATTTATGAAGCTATTTTACATAGTCACTTTATTGAAGCAAAAAATGGAATTCTCATTAACCGAAATCAAAGTGATACACATCAGTTAAACTAAGTTATTACCGTAAAACATGGCAACTTTACCATATTTTGGAACAAAAATCGAAATATATTTTTAACCATAAGACGCATAGAAACCAAAACTATATATTTAGAATTGTAGTCTATCTGGCTCACTTTACCGTAAACGTCATTATATACAAACGCTTACTTTAGCCGTAGTAAAGAAAAAACAACATGGGTAAAGATACCAAATTTTTGGCAACTTTACCTACGCGCCGTATTCATCGTGTATTGCATATTAAAGAGTTGTTGAGGTACAGAGGGCTTCATCTAGGACCTCTTCGTATTATAATGCAAACAATATGAGGAAATCTATAAAGATAACGGCTACACAGACAGTCGAGAAAGTTGCCACGGGTTTCATCGTAATTTACATACAAATAATTTGTTACGCTCGGGGTTGTCAAAAAATGAGAATTATTTTTATGACATGTATATTTAAAAAAAAATATAAACCTTAAACCTAAAGTAAAAAAAAGCATAAATATCTGACATAAATATTGTTCCCTTTTAAACTAAATTAAGTTCTAAAATTTTAAGTATTTATGTTTAAAATTGTAAAAAAAGGCTACAAAATAATGTTTAATCTTTTGACTTTTTAATTTTTTGACTTCACTATCTCCATAGCTAATTTTAACATTACTTTCGTATACTTTTTATATTGTCTAGCTCCGAGTTTTCTGCGGTTTTGTTTCATGTGAGCCATTTTGACTCTAAAACAAAAGGTATTATTAAATACATTATAACTTATCATCCAGGATATTCACTATTATGCTGGGAAATTTAGGTATTCGAAAATGGTTACATACACACAAACAAGGAAAAAACCATTTATTGCCAACCCTAACTGTAGGTAAAGTTGCCACAAAGCAGGCCGTGGCAACTTTACCTAACCTGTGTCAACATTACCGAAGCGATTATTTATCAATAAATTAAAGAAAAAGCAATTGCTGACATTACAACAGTAATCCCAACTATATTATACATACAAGATCAAAATTTCACTCACCTGTGACAAATAATTTAGGCTCTGTGAGTACAATTTAGGAACTACTAACTTTTAGCACATTTTCACGCATACATTGTGACGGCCATTACTGGCATAATAGCAGTCTTACGTCTACGCAAAATATAGTAAATATTTCCTTTTAAAGTCTAAAAAATACTACTATTACAAAACAGAATTCTAGTGGGTAGATTTTTAGATAAATGAGTTTATACCGAATACCTATAGTATGGTAAAGTTGCCAAGGGTCTGGTAAAGTTGCCATAGTTTACCGGTACTTGTTCTATTATCGTTACTCCAAAGTTAAATTGAGTTCTTTTAAAAATACAAATTGAATATAAACTTCTTAGAAAAATCACTTAACTACATCATTGTACGAACGATAATATTTTCATAAGAACATAAAGATCAAAATCGTGTGGCAAGAATATTTCGATCCCTAACTTTTACGAAGGAAAATATAGTAAATTTTGTACAAACAATAAGCGACTTGCTGAAGAATTCACGTTCTATAGTGTTAGTATTTTAGTTTTGGTTGTTCGTGCGTTACGATGCGTGTCAAGTGTCAAAGTCTTTAAGGGTGTGTTTCTAGTGAAGCGGACTCGAAAAAAGCGGGAATAGGGTGTTGGAAAAATATAGCTTTCACTTCACTTTAGTTACAAAAGAAATATACAGAGTGTAATTTTAAACTATACAGAAAAAAAAAACATTATTCTGAAGTAATGTCATTTTTTATAACTCTGTAATCAATTTCAGTGAAATTTAATTCATTTAGTTGTATTTTTTCTAAAATTATTTAAACTACCTATCATTTTCTAAACAAAGAAACAAAAACAAGTTAGTCTCGAATAAAAACATATTCTTAGCACTTTCCTATACCGTATATTTTTATATTTATCTTGCATGGACATGCAAGCTTCGTAATTCATTCTATGTATATTTTGACTATGAGTGGGATTGTGGGGTGAATCCTAAACAATAATTCATTTACTTTGTATCTTGAATGCAACATTAAGTGAGAAGGAAATATAAACACACTTTCACATTTATAATATTAAGTGTGTAAGATAGGAGACTATGAATACTATATAAAATTACAATATTGCACCGAATTTTATCCACCCTCTATTCTAACCATAAATACTAACCGCCATAGTCAGAGACAATTATTAGTTAATTAACCAAGTCCTTAGCAATGTAAAGAATAGTTTAAGTATTCATTAAAAGTCTCTTACTGCGGCAGTAAGAATACTGAGAACAATTTTTTAGATTCGATTTCGATTAAATCTAAATACACCAATACCAACAGTGATAGTTACTATCGATACATACAAAGTAAGTTCACAAAGAAACACTATTCGTTCCTTTTCCTCATTGAAAGCAAGTTGCGCTCATAAGCGAAATTTACTCGCACCATTTCAAAAGTTCACCTTTTCTGCTTATCCTGGCAAAATTTATAGTACTTGCATAGATTGCTTGCTTATTTTCTCAGTAGTTGGCTCTTCTTAGCAGAATTACTTATAAAGTTCAAAGCAAATGTTTCATGTTATAGTACCTGGAGTCGTGTTTTAGACGCCTTCATTTTGTTTTTGTATGTTTATTAAGCTGTGAGTTTTTGTAGGTAGGTATCTGACGGGAAATGTGTACGAATTTTTGTTTTTGATAGATGAGTTGCTTGAATAGAAGTTGTATTTTTTTATAATATTTTTTATAAAAGGTGTTCTGTAATTTATCTGTTTCGACTTTAATCAAAGGTAGTGATGTGTTTGAAGATTGCAATAGTGAAGAAATTTCTTACCCCTGACCAGTTAATTCAATCAGAGAATATAGAGAAGTTAAATAAACATTGACTCTACGATTCGTCATTGACGAAGCGACGTATCGTGCGTATTTGTGAATCACGTTATGCAGAGTAGAGTCAATGTTTATTTCTTATACTCAATAATGCTTAAAATAACTACAAGATGACTAACAGAGGCGACCTTTAAAAAAAAACAAAATCCTCTCCACACAACTAAAGTAATCCTATCAAAATTCCAATGTAAACGCTGAAGAAAATCAAAGGCTGCGTTGTCAGGACCATCTTTACGCACGTACGGTGAGAAAAATGTGCCTCCCCTCCTTCACAGGGTCGGTAGACCGAACGTTAGGAAACGCACACCACATATTGATAGAGCATCCTTCAATAACGGTATTGTTTTTGAGATAGTAAAATTGGGAAAAATGTTAAAGAAAATTGTGGTTTATGTTGGTGACGTTGCGTAGTTACCAGTCTGATTGCACGGTTGGTGCGGTTGGCTGGGCAACTGGCTGACGTGTAACGTGTAGCAGGGTCGATTCCCGCAACTTGAAGAATTGTCGCCTTGCACGATCTAATCGTGTAGTCCTATTTGGTGCCTACAATAACTAACAACAAAATATGGTTTTTACACTTACCATTTACTGCCTCGTTGGTCGCAAGTGCAACTGCCAGATAAAGTATTACTAGCTTTTTTCGGTTATTCAAAAATTTCTCAGTGGTGGCACGAAGTCTGGAATTGTGCCCAGGCAATAGGTTCACCCCTTATTACATGGAACTTATAGCACAAAAAATGTGTAATGTGGGTGTACATTGTATAGTTGGTATTAAGTGCCGTAATATGCAGGTGCACCTCTGCCTACCCTTTCGGGGATAAAAGGCATGACGTTGTATATATAAATATACTTACCATTTACGTAAATAAGGTCAGAGACGAACAATATTCACTGATAAACAATCGGAAGGGTGCGCTATGCACGCAATGTTCGATGTCACCCTGTGACACAGAAATTGCATGTTTATTGATATCACGTGATTCTCATACGATTTAAGTAGGTGAGTGATTTTTATATTTCCTGCTTGTATCGAGGGATGGTAAATATACGTCGTTTTGGAAAAAGAGTCGTTATGGAAGGGAGTTTTATTTCGGTTCTTATCTTCTATCATCATCAACGACCCATGACAGCCCACTAATGGACAATGGGCGGCCTTTATATAGGTACCCCTCCCTGAATGTAGATGTCCTGTATACAGGTAAGCAATAACCCCCTACCCAATCATCGATTCCCCAACAACCATTAATTTCCTAACGCCCAAAAGGCCGGTAAAGCCATACCTCTGGTGTTTCAGCTATCGAATGGGCGGCGGCGATTGCTTACCATCAGGTGATCCATCTGCTTGTTTACCAGCTTATAACAAGGTATGAGCGCTCTCTATAATCTTTACTTTTCGCAAGCAAATAGGAAATCGCAGTCAAAAAGTTCAGCTGTATCACTACACTACCGCCTAGTATCTGCCATAAAACAAATTCCTCAAATTTATTCAACAACACTGTATTAAAAAAAGTAACCTCGTTATCCATCGACAGGTATTCCAAACATACGACATAACAAACGGTGAATTTGAAAAAGGTGCCTATCCGATGATCAAATAAAGAGCTCGTATTTGTACTAAAAGTCAACAGAACGATCAAACACAGCTCAAAACGAGCCAAAGCTAAAGTGTTACACATATTTGCATTTCTCGTATCGTGAAAAAAAAATGTTTTATATAAACAATGAGCACTTTTCATCATTATTTGCCAACTGTCCATTAACTTTAATCCGTGATCTGCGAGAGTTCTATTTTTGAAATACGAAGCTGCAAAATATTTTTGTTTTTTTTTTACACTCTTATAAGCCAGTGCAAACATTGTAATTATTTTTTGATAACGTAGGTATGTATTTAAAATAGTGCTGATTTTTTGTATAAAAACATTTTTGAATGTGGATTTTTTGGGATTTTGCTAGTGTTAATAAAAATAATATTGGTAAGCTTAAATTTTGTTTAGACTTTATATTAAACAAATGACGAAAGTGAATGAGTAAAATACAATCATTTGAAATATGTATTTTTTATACTATTATAAGCCAGTGTAAGCAGAGTAATTATAGTTTTTAGTAACATTGTGTAGGTATTTAAAATAGTACTAATATATTTTTTTAATAATGTGTTGAAATAATGTGGCATTTTTTGGGTATTTCCAGTGTTATTAATTTATTTTAAAAGTATGGTGATTATTTAAAAGTATAATGGAGTAAGTTTAAAGTTTAGACTTTATATTAAAATATGACAAAAATGAATAGTTGAATATTCAATAGCATGCAATTGCGTAAGCATTACCGACATTGATGACGTCATAAAAAAAGAACAATCATGACAATAAAATTATAATAAACGACAACAATAAAAATAGAATATTTAATTTACAAGTAATATAAAAGTGCTCAATAAAACGAACAACTTGTAGAACTACCGGTAAACAGCAGACAATAAAAAAAAAATTGAGCACGTCAAATTAAGAAGTTCTCGTTAACTGGACGCAGTGAAGTAGAAAATTGTATTAGTATCGAAGGAGACTTTATTTTTAGGGTACCGTGACGTAAACACTGGGGGAAACCAATGAAACTGCTGGCTAAGCGTGTAATAGGAAATTTGTGCTAAAAATACTAGCTGTAGTCATGAATTTGTCCGCATTGGGTAGCAGAATAATAATAGCATACATGCAATTTTGGGTAATAAATGCCTATTCCAAACTATGATCTGTACCTTGTGGTCCCGTAGGTATATCAGTCATATCAGTTATTTCTACATGAAAGAATCCAATGTAAAGTAACGGCTACTAACACAGACATTACAATACGTAAACTTAGAACTCAAGTCACATTTACTTTGATATTCACACAAATAAATAGTCATGGCTACAGACTTTGTCTGCATTGACATATACCATGAGAACTGCATGCTTTTTGGGTAATAAATGCCTATGTGCTATTCCAAACTATGATCTATCTCTGCCTTGTGGTCGCGTGGGCATAAAGACTGTCATGCAAGTGGTATTTAGTCTGATTTCTGTCTCGTACAAAACACTATTGCGAATTTTCAGCTTTTAGAAAGTTTCTCAGTAATGACTTGAAATCTAGGCTTGTAAATCTTATACAAAACAATGTTTGATGTTCTTCTGAAGTAATATATTCATATGAATGAATGAATATATCTGTATGTGTCGAGAGTATCGACTCTCAACCATAAATAACAATAAAAATTATATTATTAGTAAGTTACTAAAGAATATATATTTAAAACGCTTTCTATTTTAAAGTTTCCGAAACAAATTGTGAGAGTGTTGCGTAATTAAACAGCGTCACGCCCTACATTTCCCTGTGGGCGTAGCAGAGGTTATATAAAACGGAACGTCACGTTTGTTGTTCCGTAATGTGGAAAATTAAGATGCTTTTTGGCAGTAATAATGATTAATTTTATAGAAATATAGAACGGAAAAATATTATCGGGAACTAGCCTTACAACAATTAATCCGTAGCTGCGGACTACCTAGCGGGTTTACCGGGGCTCGGGCTCGACAAGCAGGAGTAGGAACGGGGTGGTTTTTAGTCAGTAAGAGTCTGACACTCCCTCTCGCTTTGCGGTGGCGAGAGAAATCATTGGATGATTTTACCCCCTGAAAAAAAAAAAGCCTTACAACAAGCTTGTTTACGTGAGTATAAGATAGTTCTAATCTTAAAACCTTGATTTTCTGTATTAAAATAATATAAATAGATTTCAATTAATAATGTAACAGAGCGTATGTAATCAGTAGCAGCGCGACAGTCGCCGCGTTGTGTGTCGCGGAATGCTGCTCATGAATGTGAGCCTCTAGCATGGCTTGACTTGTGTAGTTACGAATTACGTAAGCCGAAAAACATAATAATTAATGTAAAAGAATCGTTAAAAACAGTCATATCACTGAAAATTTTCCACATGAAAGAATTCAAGGTCAAATCACGGCCAGTACAATACCTAAACGTAGAAGTCAACTCACTATTACTTTGACATACACTACAAATAAATACGAATTCAAGACGGCTTGAAATTCTTGGCCACACAACAAGACAACCATAAATAAATCAGGGACCGATACATAATCAAATATTTAAGACCTTTACCCGAACAGTACGTTCATAGGTAAATAGCAGAGAACAGTTCAAACAATCTACCTGAATATTATACACGCACGTTAATTAACATTTGACGTAAACACTTGGAACATGAGAAGGGTAATATTAATGAATATCATACAAATTATTCATTCAAACACTTTCATGGAACACTGATTAATGAATTTCTATATACACCGTAGAAGATTGGACAAAATCTCAACTAAAAGGGTCCTTTTTTCTGCGTGATATATTGTAATTATATTTGCAGCCATGGTCGTCCCACTGCAGGACAAAGATCTCCCTACCATGCCACTGCAGGCGACAATGGCTGCAAATTATATTATATTTCTAAGTTCGGTTTTTATTTAAACTATCGTACATGTGTCTCACATGTATTTGGTAAAATACTTCTTCTAAACCCTCCAGGTAATATATCAAATTTTAACTTTCTATGACAATTAACTACACGTAATCTCTCACTCACTTTCCTTCTTTCTAGATCCCCAAACAAAAAACGACCAATTCTAAAATTAAAACATCACATAAAATTTTTGTTCAACAATCGTAATTACTTACTTCTCTTAGCTACGATATATTTAAATATTCATCTACCAAGTAAACAGAACCCTCAGTACATTTTACAAGGTTCGCTCGATCCCATTTTCCGTATCATTGACGTCGCGAAAACCTTTACAAGCGATATGCTCCCTTGTCACAGATACCTGCTTAACGTTTGCAATGTAATTTGTTTTGCATTTATTAAGTTAGTAGGAAAAATCGACAGTCTTTCTTCGAGATGGAGACGCGTCTTATAAGCTACGAAGCCATATGAGGATTCTTTTTGAAATTATGAATGGTGTATGGTGATTTGGTATCGTTTTAATAGCAAATGCTGATTTTTAATTGATAAACTTCGTCAGTTTTACACATAATACGATTGTAGACGCATGACTTAGAAGTTTTGAAAAAGTTGGTACTTTTACCATCTTCACGTTTCAAAAGTGCCTATTTAAAAATAGATTGAAATAGATGCTTTGACTTTGAACTCTTAGATATCTTTGGAGACCAACTATCAATCAGAATAAGTAACATGAACATGAAGAAGCTTGAAGTGGAACTGGGCTGTCAGAGGAGCGGTGGGCAAAACTCGCTACTGAGTGGAACCTGCTCAATGTCAATAGACGTCGCAGCAGACCCAAAACATTTACATGGAGAGGCGTGAAAGAACGGTAGGGAACGGATTTTACCCTGCAGCGATAAGATAATAACTGAAAAAAAATAACTTTGAACTCATTATTTACATTTAACCACTCAACAAGCAAAGCATCACCAATTACACAACTGTATTATAATAGACCATTCTCTTCTAAGTCAAAAGCGCAATGTTTTAAACCGATTTCAGTCAGAAGTTCTGACTAATCCTAACAGACACAATATAAAGTAAACAATAACAATAAGTCCAAGCTATCTCTTGGTTGTATTTTCCGATCTATAGCCTCTATTAACTAACTCGTCGTTCAAGCAATATGGCTCAGTTGCAAACTAAGTTTCAGTAAACCGGTTCAAGCTGGGCTAACTGCATTCAATAGAGATTAACTTGGCTGAATCAAGCAGTCAGTAAGTTGCTCTGTCTAAGCAATTGTCATCTGTGTATTGATATGGGGAAGTCGTAAAATAATAAAAGATTGGGTAGTTTCTTTTGACTAGTTTCCAAAAGTAACATAGGATAAAATGTGTTCAGTGTGCTTTCGGCGAGAGCGCGTTTGGCACAGCACTCTGATTGGTTGGTACATTCGAACCAGCCCATCAGAGCGCCGCCGCGCTCTCGTTTCGATTTCGTTAAACGTAAAACAAACTCGTACTAAGCCTTCAGAAAATAATTTGTAAAACTTTATATTTGATTTTAGTATCATACATGTTAGCTACTAGTTTTTCAAATACCTGTTTTGTGCAGTGTATTAATAATAACTGCTATTCACTAGTATTCATAGAAAAGCAAAACTAAAATTGAAAACAACCATTCACAAGCGAAACAATATTACCAAACTGTACCTAATACTAGTCAAACCATTTTTTTGCCACCCAAAACAGTTCTCTTCGTGTGTTCATGCAATGATAACGTTGAACTTCAGCCCATAAGCCCGCGCTCCCGAACATTGTAGGTCTCTACATTGGAAGGCGACTTACTGCCTGTCACCGGCTAAGATTTAGCATGTGCTAGCTTGCCTTGAGCGATAGGTTGCTGTACTTGTGTAGTTCTACAAGTTGGGAATAGAAATAGATTAGTGACACAATGTGTGTTACTGTTAAGTTCATATGAAATTGTGTTGATGAACTGTTAGATAGATAATCGTAGCCCTTTTCTAGATAATAATTTAAGTAAGTAGAGGATGTAGCTTATAATAATTGTAAAAAGTAAAAGTTAATGATTTTACATTTTAGTGACACATGACAAGTGACAGGTGACAGCAATGGATGACGAGATAAATCCTACATCGCACATTTGAAGTTTACATGCGAATAAACATGGATAGAAAATCCTAACAAACGACAATTGGGCAGAAGACCCGTCAGGCACGATCATCTCGCCTGGTCGGAGGATCCATCTTTTCTTAGGGAACTTTACTCACTATTTTCTAAAACACCTTGGAATGAATTAAACAATATAAGGTTCCTATACAGAACGTAGTTGCTTGTACATTGCGTACAGTCAATTGCCAAATATGTATCGTCCATTTTCATGCATAGATATAGATACTTTTCCATATTTCGTGCCACTAGTAAGAGTTTAAAAATATCACGGGTTAAAATATTTGTATCAATAGCAATGTAACGTATCTATATGTATACCTATGATAGGTACTAGAAGTATACATGTATGTAAACTTATATGACGTAGATTCACGAGAAGTTATAAATTTCTGCTTATAACTTAACAACTTATAGTAAACTTACCGAGGTATCTTATTCTTGGCTTAAATACAAAGTTTGCATATTCAAGTTAGTACTGGGTGTAGGCTAGAAATACCTCGATGTTCTCCTTAGGTTACATACTCGAGCATGTTAACCGATGGAGTTGAAAGGAGTGCTGAGTTTGCGTAGGAGTATTAGGTATTTACTAACATTTTAAAACATCAATGTATTTATGTAAAGGTCAGTGAGTGTTTACGTTACGTAAGAGACATTAGTAAGCTAACATATCTTTTGTGACCTTTTCAAGGTTGAAATTTTCACTCAGACGTAGGCCATCAACCCACGGTGTGACAAACTTGTGATACGCGATCGTGTTTCAATATAATGTACTGCGAGGTGACATGACGATGTAGTCTATTAGTACTCTGGTACCGTGACTTTGTTCGGATAATGTTACGCAAGAAAGGTTTCTTAAGTTAAGTGGGAGATTGGTCATTTATATTTATTTTTGTTAATCTGCGATTGGAGCTATAATAGTCTACAGTTTTTGCCCTGGCGCAATAGTAACTTTGTATATGGAAAAACCTCTTATGACTTAATTTATTATCATCTTGACTAACGATATACGAAAAATGAACGCAATAGACCCATTAGGTTCCAGAGCTGCGGACTACCTAGCGGTTTTACCGGGGCTCCGGTTCGAAAAGCAGGTAGGAACTGGGTAGTTTTTAGTCAGCAAAAGCATGACACTCCCTGTCATTGGATGATTTTCCTCCCTTAAAAAAGGCCCAGGAGGTTAGTCAAAAAGTGCATTATTCTCTTGGAGCTAATTTGAATACTCTTTACAAATACGCCATTGCAACAGCCGCGCCATATGTCCGTAACATTCCTAGACAACGTACAGCTCTACTTTAATCAAGGAGCATGGAGCTGTTCACACAAGATTTAATACTTGATTAATTTAATTATTTATTTTGTTGAAAATTTCAATGTAGAATTTTCGGTTTTCGTTGAAATATTAATTATGCTTCTGTGGACTAGTAGTAATAGATTCATTTAAGTCATATAAGTGATCTTCATACTGAATAACTTCCTATTCCAGATAATATATAGGGGCTATATTGAAGAAAACATTTTTAACAATTACACAAAAATAATTTATATTTCAATAACAATTTGACTTAATTTGATTACAATAGTATCTTTTTTCCAAAGATTGTTATTTTCATCCTTCCTTTTTAAAAGCAACTCAATCAAAATATTAACACATTGTTCAAAACACGACGTTGCGCGTCGCACCGTTTCATTGACCCCAAAAGACAGAAAATCCTTTGAACGAAAAATCTAATTATACCCCAATACGAAATTACAAAGTCATTCAATTTCGTAAATCGTTTTAAACTTTCCACTAAAGATGTAGCTAACTCTATTGAAAATTAAAATTAAATGTTTTATTCATAAGTATTTAAAAATTTTAGCTGCACGATAAGAATTGTATCATGATTTATTACTATGGTGTTTCACCATGGAGTATTTTATGTCGTCGTGATGCAGGGCTTATGGTAATGACTATGAGTGTGTCATTAATTCACTCTATAGGGCGGCGGCAAAAAGCTTTTAAAATTTTAGTGGTGAATGTACGAGTATTTCGTACTTACTATAAAACGTAATTTTATTTACATCGTTTATTTCGGGTGTATTTTTTTTTAATTAAATAATGAGTTGTTTGATCAGTTTCAGTTCAGGCTTATATTTAACTGTAGAGCATTTTTCGTGACTATTGAGTACAAAAGTACCTCAAACAACTCTTTGTTAGACAAAATGTTCTCTAGAAAAACCTAACTTAATGTATCTCTGAACTACATAGACACAAATACATTTAATAAAATATCAACCCACACAAAACACAAAGAGATCCGCAACCGTTTTCATATTTCAATCCGGCACATATAAATAGATATAAGTGCCTATAAAATAGTATGCCTATAAAATGCATGCCCAAATCCCCTGCACAATCGCAACGGTTTAATATGCGAGTCATTGTGCGCATTTGGCTCGACCAACATTGCGCGTTGTGATTCCCCACGGTACTATAACAGTGGCATACTTAAATTCATTGGCATCTAATCTCGTTTGATATGTGGCTCTTTAACATATTATGCTATGATTGTGTTGTTTGCAGAGTTGTTCTTAGTTGTTAACAGATAAAGAGTCACATTATTATAATTATTCAAGTGTATGCAAACAGAAATAAAACTTAATGTGTAATTAATGACTTCAAATTGCCTGTCTCGTTGACCGACTGGTCGGTCGCAAGTGCGACTATCGGCAAGGGGTTTCGGGTTCGATTCCCAGAGCGGGCAAAGTATTGCTGGTTTTTTTTTTTAGGTTTTTTGAAGAATTCTCAGTAGTAGCACGGAGTCTGGAAAAGTGCCCGATGGAAATTTACCTAGCATTATAAGTGTAACGACAGGATTTCTTACTTGTTATACATAAGAATCTACTTTTCGGTTTGATTCACTGACGAACCGACCGACATTATTTTCAAAAGTACCGTATGTATAAGTATGTAGACTAATTAAAATAAAAACTCTTTTTTGCCAAACACTAAAATTTTCTTGTGTCGTGATCCGGTCCTCCTGAATTTATCTTTAATAAACATACATCGATTTTTTTATGGTTAGAAATGGGCAACTGGTAGACGTCTTAACGAATATGGAAACCTTAAACCACACCTTATTTTATACGAGCTAAACAGCTGTCTTGTCAGACAATATGAGTCTTAACTAAAAGTCTAAAAGCCTTCAGGTAAAATGTCATGTTATACAAAGGTTACCTAAGTCAAGTTACATACGTTGTTCTTAGAATTATGATCTTAAAAAATTGCTCGCCACGTCTTTAGAGTTGAATATGTAAAATGTATCAAATTTTGCCCAATTATGAGTCTCATGTGAAGGTTTTTTTATGGTATAGGCCTGTAAACGAGCCGACGGAACACCTGATGGTAAACAATCACCGCCGCCCCTGTACACCCGGAACACCAGAGGCGTTACAAGTGCGTTACTGGCTAAATAGAGGGTTTGGAATTTAAGGGTTCTTGGGGAATCAGGGTTTGGGAAGATTGGGAAGGGGGATTAGGCCTCCGCCAACCTCACTTACGCAACGAAACACAACGTAAGCGTTATTTGACGTCGGTTTTCTGTGAGGTCGTGAGATCACTCCAGTCGAGCCGGCCCATTCGTACCGAAGCACGGCTCTCCTACATTCAAAACATTAGGTGATCCTTATATTCCAAGTTCCAAGCTCTGTATTGTATAAAAAATATATAAATGAAACCCTATGCACTGTTGATAAGCAAATAACACGAAATTAACACATATAAGAAAATACTAATCCACATAAATTAAATTACTCGTATACAGCGAAGTCTTAATCCAACTAAAGACAAATTAGCGAAACTTTATAATATTCTACTATTTAATAAAATTTAATTCCATTAATTGTACCTAGTATAATAATTAGTGAAGTTAATTCTCTAACTTTGGGTTAGACAAGTTTTTGTGAGTAAATGCAATTGGTAGTTGTTTTGTTCGCTATTTATGATTCAGAGGGCGGGGTATTGTTTAAATGAATTATGTAATTGAATTTGTATTGGCGACATTGGGTTATTTCGGGACTAAGGGTTGATCCGAATTAGGGAAGCGCTTTTTGTGAAACATTTTGGATTTTGTTTGTGATGTTTTTATACTCAGTTGTTTTTGAATGTAACATTTTCAGATCAAAACCAACACTTAGCTTGAACTCGTAGGATTTTTTCACTCTACCATCAATGCAATTGAATAAAATTTTACTCACAGCCACCAAACCAGGAATAGAAATAATATACTTTTTTAAATATTAGGTATCAATAACACGTATTAAGCGTGTAGAACAGGTTACTCGACTAGTTTCAAGCCATGACCATAATCCATAGGCTGATGATGTAATTATACGAGCACTCTCCTTACGTAAGGAAGTCGTCGGTTTTTAACAAAAAAAATCTACCTAATACATCAGATAAAATCTACACACACCTTGCCTGGCAAAAATAACCGAACGAATAGAACACGACCAATTTACCTACATTGAATATTAACGAAAATTGTGAGCATTAATAATTCACAAGTCAGTCGGGTAGAGTTTAAATGAATTAACCAATTAGTTTAGATACCGCGCGGCATTACGTGGGATTACATTGTACCACTGTCCTCTGGTACCGTGTTAGTATATTCATGAAAGTCGCGACTAATTCCTTGTTTACTAGTCCTGCCTTTGGTGGTTTTTTTTTAGTTCATTTGTGAATGTATAAGTAGTTTTTATTTTGGGATGAAGGTTCGTCTTTGTGTTGTTTGTTAAGTTATGTTTGCTGACTGTTTAGATTGTTAAAAATATTGGTATTGCTCATGTGTATGTCTGATACAAACTAAAATACGGTCCTTATATAACAAATTATTGTGTTAATTCAATGGATACTTGACGGAACCTGAATTTATCATCATCTTATTCATCATCAGTAGCTATTACACGTCACACGTCAAAAATCTGTTGAAAGCATATGCTAGCGCCGGTTACTTTTGCCCCCCCCCCCCCATGGCGTTTAATATGTTAAAAAAAATCCTTACAAAATTGGGTTATGTTTGGTAGGTTTAGGGATCACAGTTAGGGTCCCTAGATGGCTGGTTGTAGTTTTAGGATTATCGTGTACTAATATTTGCAAAAATAACAGGTAGGTATGTAGTATGACTTATCACACTAATATTATAATTAATGTGAAAGTTTGTTTGTTTGCATGTTTGTCTGTCAATCACGTTGAAATGATTGAACGGATTTTGATGAAATTTGGTAAACAGACAGCGCTAGCAGAAGTTAGTATACATTATTTTTAAGTAACATCACAGTTTGTTCTATAAAGGCAGAAGTTTCCCTTATAGTAAGCACACAAACAAAGTCCCCATCAGTGTATACTGTAAACAATATAGTTAATATGTATTATACAGCTGTGTTTACTTTACACAGCTAAAGTAAATACACTGGGGTTCAATGTTAATTATTCAGTTATGTTATGTATTTATTGATAAAGTGATCATGTATCACCTTTGTATGTTTATGTATATGCAAAGCATAAATAAGGCGATGATCAATATAATCATTTTTATTATAATGCTATCTGTCTGTTGCTCAACAACATGATTGCTCGGTTGGTCATCTTCATGTGATCCACAAACTATTGTTTCTCGTCTGGGTGTGATGTGTATGAGAACATGTATGTTTGTAAAAACGCCCACGATATGGGAGAAGAAGTGTTAGTAGTGAGCTTTCAATATAATACTGAAATTCATTAGTAATGTGGATCAAACCATTGATTAAATTGAATATCACACAATTTATATATTTGCACTAGAACTACATAATATTGAAAATATAGCATCACAAGACTTTTAAAGCAATAAAAAAACTGAATTACTGTATACTCTCACTATATCCATTGTTCTATGAGTGAGATGGTGAAATACAGGTTTCATAGTTTAATGCATGCACTACCAATCATATCGCCTATACCCTTTGTTTTCTTTATCCCACTACCTACATACACTATACAATGGCACAAAGTCATTCACCTCGTGGCAAGATTACACGGCTTAACATATCAAAATAACTCTACGCCGTAAACCATTTAACACATGACCTTTCTTAATTATAAGACTTAGTAAATGTTTAAATTTGTTCATTAAAAGCATTACAATAATGTTCAATATTAATTGGGAGAGAAACAAATCTTTTTTTTTTACAAAGTTAATCAGGAAAATTAAAGCTGTTACTCACGGTCACGGTTTCACCATTTTACTTCCAGGTGTTACTAAAACTGTTTGTTAATATCTCATTATTTCAAATCTCATCCACATTACACATTTTCTTCTATAATAATATGTTTTAGCAGTACTTGAGACATCTGGTGTGTACTAGAACTTTAAGTTTTAAAACAAGACACAGAACGATTAAGTAGGTATCTATGGCAACACATGACAAGTGACAGATGAAAAACGACAGAAGTCGTACATTCACGATCATGACGTCATAAATCTTACATCGTACATATTAAGTTTACATGTGAATAAACATGGATAGAATACAGAAAGCCTACCAGCCACGATCACCTCGCCTGGTTGTAGGATCCTCCTTTACTTAGGGTACTTTACTCTCTGTTCCCTAAATACCAACAAACAAAACATCATTTTATTCGACAATCTTCAGCCTCACAAAAATAAATTAACTCAAGAAATCGGTTCGAGCGCATAAATTCAATGTAATTACATAATTACACAAACGCGATCAGACCATAAAGTTCACGTGTTCTCATTCACAATTATAATTGCCTACATTAGCCGTACACATATATTTTAAAAACATTTACCAGTATTAGTACCATTTTCTAGTTATTTTTGTAATTGATGGAAGGCATTCGCTTGCATGTGCACGAAGAGCCTTGAATATGTTACTCATTTTACAGTTGTGAATTTCAAAATAGATTATTATGTTTTAAAAAGTTTTTCTGTGAATTAAAAAGGAACAATAAATTTTAATTGACCTGTTAATGTCGAGTGGAATTGTTTTTGAATTGCTGTCGTGGAGTACCGCGCTAATTTTTGTTAGGTTTTTTATTATTGAAACTTAGAACTTGCTTGGTATTATTGTTGCAAGCCAGTTTTTATGCATACCATGTTTGGCTTTTTTAATTTTGACATGATAACTGTATACTTTTTGATATAAATTATATTTTTTCTGTCTTTATTATCGTTTTAAATGATTTGACGCAAATTCAGAGTTCGTTTTAGTATCCATCATAAATTATATCGTCAACTGTTTACCTAATTTGATCTTAATCAAAAAAAATCATTTCAAATTATTAAAATTACAAGCACATTATTGCATTACGAACTATTAACATAAATATCAAATCTAATCTTTGATCTAATCTCAATAACGAAAATTAAAAATAAATTGATTAGGCGGTTTCATTATGTATCTGGCTATCCATAAAACGTTAAGGTCATTGACCGTTCAATGTCAAAAATATCAATCTATAGAGTATATTTAAAAATTGAACACTTTTATTAATATTTGTTTTTTATTTCATTATATTTTATTTACAACTGGCCTGGGAGCGAGAACGACAATCGTGTTTGATGTTTTTGAACAAGCTTTTAGTAAACTAGATTTAATAAATATAAAATTTAATGTAATAATATAATCAATATTTTTAGCATCGTATATGAAATTTATATATTGGTAACTAGTAATAAGTTAAGTATAAAATAACTTACATGGTTTCATATAATAAGGTTTTATTAATGAAGTGTAACTAAACATATTTTTAACATTTGTCGGGAATATTTTAACATATCTAATTAAGATCTAAGAAATAAGATCATAAGTATAATAAAACAAAAAAAAACTTAACTAAAAATCACTGTTTACTCACGCATATTAATGGAGAAAAGCTCTACTAGTTTCGAGTCCCAGAGGGACACTTAATCATGAGCAGCGTGCGCAAACACGGCGACGTCGCGCAGCCTACGTCAGTAAATATTTTTTTTAGTTAATATAAGATTTAGGATACCACCTGTAATTTATCTATCTAATGAATTATTCATTACCAAAATATAATTGATCTTGAAAACTTTTCATAATCAGCCTCATTACGTCTACCTAATTTTAAAACCCACTCAAACTTGTTCAGTTCATTTCATTGCTCTTCTAACATCACCAAAACAAATATTAAAATTAAATATTAACGCCCACACGTATCAACTTCTCAAACATTGACAAGTGACCTTTACTGCCCATTCGAACTATAATTTCACAAGTTAAACTAGCAATATACTAAACACTTATATGGTTACAACTTATACTAAATTATACCTACATATTTTGACTTTGCAACGACTTAGCCAAAAGAAATATTTAGTACGAATTCGCACTCCACTAAAATAATAAATTACAATGCTTGCATGACAATCTGTCGTGTTATCGAAGGAGTAATAAATTACTTTTATTTTATTTACTTCAGCGGTTTTTATTTTAAAAGTTTTAAAGAGTAGAATTCAACCCCTTTAGGACGACATGTCTTATTTCTACAGGCTTGTACTAGTCATATTATTTTTCTCTGTAATTTGAATATGATAGTTGATTATCAATTTGTAAAAATGTATGTTTGTACACAGGTACAAACATACATTTTTATGGAATTTAATTGTAGTGGTATACAGATACCCCTAAACAATTAAATTCCTTTAATCAGAATACTTTATTTTTAATTCATTTCTTGTATATATTCGTATCTATATGCTTGTATATACATCACAAACACTTCAATTCCATGCAATAAAAAGTCACACAATTTTCCTGCTACTTCAATACGTTTGCTCGTTTACCTGATTATACGAGTATTATAAAAAAATACCTTTCAAAGAAAACAAGACAAAAACAATTAATATTTTAATTTCACAATAAAAATACGTCAGTAATTACGTTTACGTGTACCTACAGGTCCTTTATACACGAAAGCCACTTACTCTTTTTACAAAACTCATGTACGTACATTTGTTTTGTTTAAATGAGTCATAAATTGTCCAGTGCATTACGTTCGAATAAATTTTTCTTTCTGTCTGTACCGAGTGGAGTTATTGGTGGTAACTCGTTTATAGCCGACTCTTCGTAAGGGACGATAAAGCTATCGTTTTAATATGTATACTGGCTCAAAAAAATGAATGTATTTTTTAGGCACTAATATTAGGCTCTGAGGAATCAAATCAAATCAAAATCAAAAAGGCTTTATTTCGTTATTACACGATTTTACAGTGTTATACAGTGGGTGGCGTCTCCTTTTAAGCATATATATGCCTGTGCCAGGAGGCGCCGCTCTTTTATATCTTACAATTTTAATAATTAATTAATAACTTAAAACTATGTAGATAATTTTAATATTTGGTATGTGTGTGTGTGTGTGTATATGTATGTCGTGTGTGTGGAATGAATAAACATTTATCACTACGTTTGCTCAACACAGGTTAACGATTTCTAACATACAAAATCATTGAAAGACCCCTTCTCATTACATACATACATGCATAACCTCACGCTTGTCTCCCAAGGGGGTAGGCAGAGACAATATAATGTCAATTATTACGAATCTTACATACTTCTTACGCTTCATCAAGAGTCAAATGTCTTTTCAAACATGCTTATTTATTCTTCTCATTTTTCACTTATTTGTTATTTTTGAAGCAGAGATAAAACTATAGCCAAACCCCAGATTTTAAGTTGTTCCCTTGAATAGATAATCTTTGAATATTCAAAACTAAAACTGGAATTACAGCAAGTTTCATCTCTGCCTGACCCTATAGTTCCTTTTGTTTGTGTACGGTATATACTTAGATTTTATATATCAATGTCCAGAAATTACTTCTAGGAAAAAATATTAAGTATTCCCAAAGCATGAATGGGTAAAATTAACATTGGCGGTGTAATTTATCCTTGTAACAACAGTAAATACGTTAATGGATTTAATTTACCCTTCACGTCAGAAAGCACTGGTTTCTTCGAATACGAAATTCAACCAAAAATAAATCGAGTACCAAAATAAAACCTAGCCATTTCCTGGCTGACAATCAGCAAAGATAAACATATGGAAAATGGAAAAATATTTTATCAGAAATATCTCAAAGATGTTGACTTGAATTTCATATTTCGATTCTTTGAGATCTACCGCTGCGAGTGGTTCCTATGGGATGACAGAATATCTTTATTCTATCATTCCTGAACAAAACTGCGAACTAAAGATAATATTTATATTCTTGAAAGAATTTTTACATTTATATTTCCTTATGGTTTAAAAACTGTACAAGTAACTTCGGCCTACGATACGGGCGTGGGCGTTATAAGATACATTGTGTCTTTATTAAGTTTTCTGCGTGGTAGTATTTAGATTAAGTTGATAATATCGCAATGTATTTTAGGCATAATTGTTTAACGAAAAAATTATGAATCTAATCTAATTTTGGAGTTGACGAACATTGCTACGAATCTCGTAGCTCAATGCTACGTGTGCTACGACGCTACGGTTTCGTAGTACAGCGGTATTTTTAGTATCTTATATTCTTATACGGTAAAAATGTTCATGCTTCATTAAAATGTAATACAGTCATGTCTTTTTAATCTGTTTACCTTCCTTTATCCTTCACGACGTGATATTTTTAGCTCTCGGTCACAGCTGGCTTTAAAATAATTTTCATTCCCGCGTTATTTTTAGACGCAGAAAGTGATAAAATAATGAATTTATCGTTAACTGTATTATACTCTCTGCTTGATGAAGGTGTAATATATTTTGCACATGATGTGTTAAGCTGTTACTCATTTATTCTATTAAGGAAAAGTTAAGGGTTATTTTTAGTAATAATGATTTAGTATCTGTGAACGTAAAGTTGAATTTAATTTTGAGTGATAGTTGATTCTGTGTTTAATTATATTAATTTCATTTTTATTTTTACTTTTTATGACGAACATAGATTTGGAAATGTGTTGGATATTTAGGAATAGTTTGTTACAATACAATGCTTATGTATAATTTGTTACAATCCACAAAATGCAATGTACTGTGGTCCTCATAAAAATAACAGTTCTGCGCCTGCAACCAAAAGTTATTTAGCGCTTGTCTACTTGTAGAATAGAAAACTAAATTATATGGGATTGATGTAAATTTTGACACCTTGTTAATGTCACTCCCATAGTATATTGAGTTTTCTACTCTCTCTGTAGACAAGCACTAAAGTGGCATTTGGCTAGACACACTTTTAGTCCAGTCAATTAATAAATCTCTTTAATTTTGTACATAATACATAAATACTTTCACGCCTGTCTCCCATGGGGATAGGCAGAGACAATGGACCGCCAATTGCTATGACTCTTACATACCTCTTTCGCTTCATCAATAGTCATAAATCTTTTCATGCATACTCGTCGGTTAAAGGTACTTTTAATTTTGCCCTTCTTTAATATATCGCTAAATTGGTCTCTATAGGTATATGTCATATATATATTCTCTTCTCATGATGAAATATATTGTATATATATATATATATATATATCTCTCAAAGATGTTGTATATATATATATATATATATATATACAATATATTTCATGATATTTTCTGCCCCTAAAAAGCTGACAAACTAAAACTTCAAAAAGTCCTTTAGATAATCACAATAACAACCAAAGGACGATACTAGTTAAACAATAAGTTTGCAACTGCTAGTCACTAGTCAGTAGTCACAAGTCCCGACTAATTGTCGGTTAGCGTGTGAACCCGTTAGTTAAGTGTGCCGCCGTACAATTTGCTTTGCTTTTTTCTTCTGTCACTCGTAAAGTATCGCTAAGGTTTCGCTTTAAATGTAACGATGTGAGATAATGAATTTTTGTTCTATTTTCTTTTTGCAGTTGAAGTATTTGTTACATGGTCTTTGTTTCATTCATGTATTATTTTAATTTTATAGTACCTTTTGTGTTTTTGTTTGTCTTTTGATACTTACAAAACCTACCTAGTTAGGGAACGAATCTCACTGTTAATATTAAAACTGCATTTTATTATTTACCAACTTCTGTCAGCAGCTTAGCCCTAAAGTCACTATCGATCAAGTCAGTATCCAAATCAAGCCAATATCACTCAAATCAGCTGTTCATACTCAGTTCACTTTAAACAAAAACACATTTTTATTTTATATTTTCAAAATGACTCGTATTATAAATCCCTGAAGCAACTAATTAATCAATCACTCTACCATCAATGATTCCCAAATAACATTATACATTTTCCATATAAACAATTCACCCATACTTTACACACATGTACAACATGCGTACAAAAACACATAATACATTGGCATTAATTAGGTACTTCGAAGAACTTTGATAAGTACTCCAACTCCTAAGAATTAATGTAATTAAAAGGAAGACAACGGCTACTATGTGAGTTTTGGAACACCCTTGTTACTGACTTTCAATTGTTCAACTTGTTAATTACTCGTATTTAGGTTTGTATTTTGGTTGTTTAAAGGATTATAAATCAACAGGCGTGTTGGTTGCTTTTTGTATTGGATTATGTTTATTGTGACATGTAACATTTTGTCACATGTCTGATCACCAAAGCAGGTAGAGTTACACATTATAAACAATGTAACAACCATAATTTTATGAATTACATGTAATCACATCATCACATTAACAGCTTTATAAGTGGCCAGTGCTGACCAAAGGTTTCTTCTCACGCTGGTATAGTCGGAAATTATCAGTTAAGATTTCCTCACGATATTTTCCTTCACCGTATGCGAATGGTGTCTAAATAATCTTCGAAAGTACATATAACTCTGAAAAATCACTAAGGTTTCGAACCCCTACTTTGCTCGCTTCTCATGTTTGAGGATACATGAGAAGCAAGCGTCTTGAACCTCCAAAACACCACTTTTTATATGTAACACAATTCCATGTAATAGCGGGTATTATTCCAGACTCCGGGCTATAATAACTGAAAGATATTTCCTTAGAGTATCGTTTAATATTAGTCTTCTTGTGTATATTTTATATACATTAAGGGGATAGATCTACTCGAGATCACTAGTTATAGAAGGAATTTTTATATCTTGAACAAGTTGTTATTTTTCAATTCAGTTTGATCCTTTAATAATTAATATATTTTTCAGTGAAAAACGTAGTTACCGTTTTTTTTTCACAAAAACTCAGTACTTAATAGTACATTAAGTAGAAACTGATATAACTGAAAAATAACACTATTCAACAGCATGACTTCAAATGAAATCTAATTACTCTTCTTCCGATTAAAAAATGCTATCATAGAATCCAATATAATTATTTTTACATCGAAATCGTAACAAACCATTGAAATGGCTTTGCAAGCAAATCACTGGAAGCGCTCGTCAGATGAAACCAGTTCGTAAAGTGCATAGCCTAGCAAAATGCATGTAACTAGCAGTAAGGCGACACCGAGAAATATGGTCCCCACTTTGGCAGTTTGCGTGGAAAAGCTTCTCCTAAATTTATGTCTATTCTAGTCTTCGAGATATTTTAGATCTACGGATTATTATAACTGGTTTTAGGATTTACAGTTTCTTTAACATATTTTGTTATGAAATCAAATATAAACTTACATGTGAATATAATTTAGTTCAAAATATAAAGTAGTTTATTAAATGGAAATTTCATTAAAATAGTCAAACAGTACAGTAAATATACATTGATTAAATGTATGACATATAAATAAATAATAAAAAAAATAACAACTGTTGATTCCTTCATAATAAAACAAAGGAACTTTCCATAATTGAAGTCGAATTCTCGAAATACCTATAGGATAAAAATAAAAATCGAATTCCAAAATTGGAGGAATAAAAACAAACACATTTTGAGGTCAATTTTACACTCCAATAAGGTTCAAAATTGAACAAACAAACAATTTTCCGCCCATACTTGTATTAACCTACTTGACTAACCATTTTAGGTTATTCCACAAGATTTACGAACCTGAATTTGAGCTTTATGTATGATTAATAGCCTTAACACATAGTTGGACTCTATTAAAAGTAGTTTGCTTGGGTAGGTAACATATGAAATACTTGGAGCTGACTTGTAATATGAACACTTCTTGAAGAAAACGTCAGTCATGATTATTAATAATACCTAAGTAGTAATTTTTGTTTATGTTGTTGTAATATAATCATTTTCACAATTCTGCTAAGTTTTCGTCCACGACTCTGACCGTGTTCTGGAAAAGTAATCTATGTCACTCTCTAGCCTCCTAGCAATGTCTAGACATACAAATAAAATAAAACTATAGAAACGCTGCGTTTTAATGTGTACGAAACTTTTCAATGCAGGTTGGTTGGATTTCAGATTTATAATTAGAAATTATAGTAATTCAAACCTAGGCAGATTTGAATCACGATGTTTTCCTTCACCGTTTGTCAGTGGTGTCTAAATAAATTTAAAAAGTACATATCTCAGCAAAAGTCACATTGGTACTTGTCGTTAGTAGGTTTCGAACCGTCTACATCTGGCCACCACGACCACTAAGATAATAAATTCATATTAATTGTGTCTCTCATAAAAACATGATTCAAAAGAAGAAGTTATTTTCCAGTGTAAATACAAAAGTAGACAAAAGTTAAACGAATATTTCTCCTTATTTATTGTCTACATTTAACACTAAGCTTTTGAGTCTAACTGTACTTGAAGACCGCCTACCTACTTAATCTTGTTTCATTTATTCTAGACCAAATAAATACTTAGAAGATTAGGCTTATAAAAATGTAACAAACAGTCTGCGTAAAGTGAGAATGATCATTTTAAATTCTTCTTAGTTTTGATACTTAGTTTTTTATTATGAAAAATGATTGTTAATTAGAACTAATTTCTATCCACCATTTTTATAGTAGACTAGCTTCTGCCCGCGGCTTCCCTCGCATTTGCGTAGAATAAAAAGTAACCTATGGTAGTAAAGAAATTTTATACCGATCCTTTCAGTCGTTTTGACATAATTGAGTAACAAGTTTGTAAGAAAGTGTGTTTATGTATACGGTACACATTAATGATGAAAAGTAGATGAACATTGTATAGTGGCTTATTGTCTACCATACACTCAATATTTCAGTAACTAAAGCATAATAATAATGATGTATGCAGATTGCATTAGCACCATTTAAGGCGCCTAACTTAGTTGAAGAACATTCTAGCAAGTAATTTAGGTTTAACCAAGTATTGTCTAATGAGGCTGGCGGTACCAAAGGTAATTTGTGCAGCAACTTGATTTGTTATTATTATACACTCTTAGTTGAGTTAGTTAACTCAGAGGAAAATTATTCAAGTTATTGTAATGAAGCTATTAAAATAATAACTTTAAAATTGATTACCTCTAACAATGCACATTGTTCCAGTTGTTGTCTTTAACTTAATTCTTGAAAATAATTTTATAACAGTCTCAATAGTAAATGAACCCTCGACATAGGATAAAACTAGAATGGGGCAACGCTTTTTTTTAATATTTAGGGAACAGAGAGTAAAGTTCTCTAAGAAAAGGAGGATCCTACGACCAGGCGAGGTGATCGTGCCTGCCGGGCTTTTGCATAACTGTTTTAATCTGGATTTTCTATCCATGTTTATTCGCATGTAAACTTCATATTATTTGTGATGTAGGACTTATGACATCATCCGTTGATTTGTTCGTTGATCTCGTCTATGTGCGACTTCTGTCATCTATCACTTGTCACGTATAGCCACAAATATATAAAAAAGAAAGAAAATAAACGATTTGCCTTCAAAAACCCAACAAACAAAGTACCCAGCCCAAGCCTAGCCATAGTTATTACGTCAAATAAATATCATAACAGCAACATCCACTGAGTGAGTAGTAAATATGTATTTTTCAATTTCAAACGTAATGGGTAGCCGGGGGCTTTACAGGCTTATAACATTGTTAGTAATAGAATAGTTGGCTTGCCAAAGGCTAGTGCTCAATATAGATAGCGATCCTGTATACCAGCCAATACTTGTTTGTATTGAGTGTCTACATATTTCAGTTCACTTTTTTCCTTGTGTTAGTTTATGTGTGTTTTCATTCACAGTTTTGGTGGTTAAATTGATTATAGGAAATATTTGTTATATTAAATCAAGTGTATGATAAAGTTTGTAGTTTTTGTTTAATTAAAGATCGCAGTTAGTATGCAATTTTATCTTAATTATGTATCTCGATACATCCTGACGAGCAATAATTGCGACCATTTTATATTTTGTTATTAAAATGCTCTCCGTAATTTACTGCGTCAAAAATTAAAGAGAAAAATGTACGAAAGCGAGGCATTTTTATGAAAATATTTTTTGAGGGACTACTTTGCTATAATGTTGGTGTGTTTTTATGTAACTTATCCGCGGGTGGACGCGGGTGGACGCGTGGTCAACGAGTGGACATCACTTGGTCCACGAATTTTCAAGAATAGTCGTTTGTATTTGTTGATTGGCACGCGCAGTCCGTACAGGGCAACCGCGCGAGCAGCGAGTTTGTAAACGAGTGGGTCACCCGTTGACCACCCATGGTCAATGCGGCCAGCGGGGCGATGCTGTTCGCGTGCCGGGTGGCTAGTGTCAGGTGGCTCAAATGAGCGATAACCTATAAGATGCAAATCAAATCTTACAAGAAGCAAAACAATAAACAAATTAATATTCTCATCTCATTCTCACATTTATCATCATCCCTTACTAATTGCGTTCACAAAATAGTGTCGTTAAGTTACAAATCTCTTAACACTACTGCTTAAGTCGGAGCCAATATCAGTGTTAATGTGAAGACCATCTGGCGCCCCCCTCCCGTCCCTAGCGCGATGATAATGTAGCGAGACTAACGCGAGCCATTCTTTGCCCTTTAAATAATGTGTGCTGTTAAGGGGTAGTTGTATGTTCGTAGTTTTTTAACATTTTCTTAGGGTTTTTTACAACCTTGTATAATATAGAATGTTTATTGTAATATGTTTTTATTAACTAAATTATTGTAGTTATTTTATAGAGCTCACATCGCCTAATATTTTGGTTAATTGCGTTTTTGCGACTGCTAAGGTAATGAATTAGGATCAGAACGGGGTAGTTGTTAATCTACAAGAATCTAACACTCCTTCTCGCCTCGTACAAGGTGGGAGAAGTCATTGAATGATTGTCCCCCGTGTAAAAAGGGTCAGAATCAGTAAACATTTTTGGTATACAAAGCTCTCAATATAAGTAGTTGAGCTAAAATTAGCAATTGGCTTGGCTTACTCCATATTATTTCATGAAATTAATATTATAACTGGTGAAAAGTAGACAATAAATAATGTATTGTAATACGAACGTGATTGGATAATCAAAAAGCACAGCATTGTGTTACAGCATTCATTTTGCAGCTATCAAACCGAACTAAAACAAGTACGTAATTAAAATACATATTTTACATCGCCATTAATGCCCATATGATCTGATAGTCCACCCAAAAGCTCGGATTTAGCTGTTAACCGTTGAAAATTATCAATTAATTACATAATTGAAAATTTTACAAACTCATTAAACGAAAACGTATTTTGATAAAGCAATGTTTAATCGAAATAGTTGTATCTATTTAATTTTGTACGTGTATGTAATTTCCAACAATAGGGTTGTTGGTTACGTATTTATAGTGTTATTATGAAGAAGAAATATTTGATTGTTTGTATGCTTTGCATACAACAAATATTTTGGAACGAGCACGTAGATTCACTGACGGACAGACTGATAAAAAGTGCCTGTATAGAAATTATGTAATTGAAATAAATGCTTTGACTTGACGTGAATAGATTTCGAAGTATTTGTACAGCATTATTGAAATTAAATATTTTTTATATACATTGGGACATTTTACATAGGTACTATTTTATAAACACCGGTAAACACTCCCACTAACATACAAAATGATACTTCCACAGCCCTATTAGATGAAAACTACTCGTATAATACGAATAAATTCATTGATAATTTCAACTGTGACCTGGATTCGGGTGTATACTAAATTATTATATTTTATTGAATCACTTTCTAATATTTACATATCAATTCAATTTATTATCACTCGCGTAAATATGATATCGGCAAACTACCGTTATTTCGACGAATCATATTATTTTGAAAGAAAAGAAAGCTCTACACAGAAACGAGTGGAAGGAGGGTAGGGAGGCCTTTGCCCTGCAGTGGGACGACCATGGCTGAAAATAATAAATAATAATAATATTATTTTAGTCAAATCAGAATTATTTTGTTGTTTCATGTTCTAACTAAAGAATTGGTTACTATTATTACCCCTTTTAAGGGAGAAAATTCATCCAATGTCTTCTCCCGCCTTAGGCAAGGCTAGAAGGAGTGTGAGACTCTTAGTGACTAAAAACCACCCCGTTCCTACGCCTGCTTTTCTAGTCGGTGCTCTGGTAAACTCGCTGTTAGGTAGTCCGCAGATCTGGATCAGAAGTTACTATTACTTAGCTGTAAACTTCATTCGTGTAATTTCTAACAAAGTATTAATTGCTTCAATGAATAGGTATATAACAAATAACATAACAGGTGGGTAATTATTGGTAACATTCTTGTAATCACACATTGTCTGCACGGTTGTTATGGTGGCTGGGTTCCATTCTCTTACGCAACAACTCTTTCTGTGATCAAGAAATTGTTGCTTCGGGTCTGAGTGTCATGTGTATGTGAATTTATATATTTTTAAACTCACCCACGACACGAGGAAATCCTAGATAGGGGGCAACGTTTAAAAAATCAATTGCTTTCTGTCCACAGTCCACTGAACGAAAGCATCCCCCTTAGTCCTGCACATAATTACCATCCTAATATACCATCCCAATTTTTACAAACAATAATACGTACCTAAAATATCTAAAACAAATCATAACACGCTAAATAGAACGTCCCCTTAAACTATACATTCAGACTTACAATATTCGTTGCACGTCGTTTACAGCCCGTATTCTTCCAGAAATAGTGTGTCACATTTACAAACATACATTTTGCACTACTCGTTATTATATAGGGGGATATAAGCGTCCAATTTCTCTGTCAAACCGAGTCTATAAATTAAATGCTATTTTGATATTAAATTTTCTAAGATTGGCTCTGTTCTTGAAGTGGTTGGTGGGGTTGCGAGAGTAGGGGTTCTTTGCCGATTATGGCATTAGCAATTTGATTAGTGTAGGAGTATTGAAGAGGAACTTCTTAATTGATGGTAATTAAGCTTAATTATTATTATACTATGTAAAAGGGTTTCCTGGTATAACATAGCGCTCTGTCTATCATACATTTATAGAACCTGTATTTCTATATTTGTGTTACATATAAAAATAATTTCATTTGATTTGATTAATTTATATCCATTGATATAGAACCCAAAAATTTGGTGAGAGATTTTAGTCTGTTTACCTGTATGTTTGTGCGGACACCACATGAAAACTACTAATCCGATTCGAATGCGATTTTAACAAATATATTTTTCTTCTTTCAAGTTAATATCTGGAGTATAAAAAATATTTTATACATATAATAACTCCGAATTTTACGCAAAGCCGCGGGCAAAAGCTAGTCTACAATAAACCTATCAAATATTTCATATCCTTTCCGAATAACCTCTCCCAAAGACAGATATCGAATACCCATCTAGAAGTTACCAAACACCACGACCTCCGAGGTACGTTCTAATTGACAAAGCACCCCATTCTTCATCAAAACAACGGCTTCAACCCCTTACGCTGCATAGTATACCTGCATCGTATTCAAATTCTGATATTAATGCGAACCCCAGGTGTTCGAGCAAGCTGCTCTAAAATACTTTAAGACTTAATGAGGAATTTATACCAGTTTACCTGGAACTTCAGTGTTCCGTGCACTAACATCGCAAAAGATGTAGGATACCTAGATAAGAATGTTAGAGTGTGGTCTGTAAAAAGTGGCTTTTCGAAAGTCATAGTCTAATTTTGGGTTTAAAATGAAGAAAGATATAATAGTAACTCACACTTGGAGTATCTTCTTCTCTTGACATTTTTCTCTATCTCTCTTTTTGTTTCTCTCTCTATTAATCTGTTTCTTTGTTGCTCATAGTAGCTCATACCCAATCACTCACTAGACAAAACACGCTAGCGTTTTTTCTCGCTGATTCTTAAGAAAAACTGTACTGCTACGAGCAGACCGATTACCCGATGGTAAGCAATCACCGCCGCCCATGGAAAAAAATAATGAACAAGAGCGTTGCCGGCCTTTTGGGTTTGGAATTAAAAAAAGGGCTTTAGGAAGATTGGGAATAGGGGTAATTGGGCCTCTGGTAACCTCACTTACACAGCAAAACACAAAATAAGCGATGATTCACGTTGGTTTTTAAGACCGTAGTATCACTCCGGTCAAACCGACCTATTTGCTAAAGCCCACACTTAGGTATGTATTATTGACAAATAATCAACTTAATTAGCCTAGCAAAGCCATTAAAAGTTCCTTACAAAAGACATTACGGAGAATTTGCTTTTAAGAAAGACCCGTATCTAATTCTTTAGTCCTAGAATAGATTTTGTTCTCATAAAATACTGAGCTTTTAATTAATATTATCAATAATTTAACTGACTAATTAATTTTACGGGTAGGCACCTCCAATCGTCCCTTTGTTCACGTTAAACTTCTAATTATGAATCGGTGATATTGACGAGGTTTAATTAAAATTATATTATTATTATTTATACTCTATATATTAGTATTATTAGTAATATACAATTATTTGAAAAGTTTTGTTAATTTGTTCGTTTGTTTGTTTGAACGTGCTTAACTCCGTAGCTACTGATTTGAATAATATTTTTATTGTAGATGGTCCATTTATCGAGGAAGGCTCTAAAATACAGTACGTTACGACACACTACGATCAATAGAAGCTCAGCACCGAAGCTAAATAGTGTTTTGATTTCGGGTTTTTTGAGTGGTGTGGTCTGAGAGATAATCACGCACAATGATACTAAATACATACAGGTCAAACTGAGAACCCCCATTTTTTTTTATTGAAGTCATTAAAAAAGTCACCAAGAAACTAGTCAGCTAATGTGATCAAACTCAGACTAAACGATCGACTTTGTCTTTCAACATAGTATATCAAGGATATCACAAGTATATTGGTTACCCAAAGACAGGACCCCTGCTCTTCCACAAAGAGCTTAAGTAGTTCTACATACCTCTCACTAATTTAAGCTTCAAAGCATATCGTCTTCTATTCTGAGATTCCAAGTGAAATTTAATTGAAGTAAGTTGCATTCTATCTATCTAATAGATAATAGTGAACTTTATATCTTAAGAAATAAGATCACGAATCCTGTCTGAAATTGATAACTATGAAGATCTCGATGTAACGAATTGATCTTTATACTTAGTTTTGTCGTACAATCAACACTGGCCGAATTATATGCGTCTAAAGTTTTGATGACTTGAATGTCTCATACAAAATTAACGTTGTACTTTGACGTCATAGTATGTCTCATATAATATATTTTTTAATGGAGTTCTAATTAATAAGTAGTAGGTTATCATCTAACAATGTTTTAAAACTATTTAAATTTATAAATCCGTAGTAAAGGAGATGGACAAATTTTGCCCCAAGCTGTACATAATTAAAAGTATTACAATTAATTAAATTAAAATAAATAAATAATTGATAATATCTAATAATATTTCATAGCAGTCTCTGAATAAAGTACAAAAATAAAAGAATTTTAAGCGATTTTATCCGTTCAATTTCACTTTAAAAAGCATATTCAATGTTGCCATTTAATAATATCCATGCTTAGAGGAAAATATAACTAAACGCATACAGCAATTAAAATATTAATAACAAAATATTTATTTAAATATATTTTTGACGATAAGTAATCCATTAAACAAACCTTCTTTTAATGATTTTTTAGATCAAAACTGAAAGTACACAGACAATATCATATTTCAATAATTTATTTATATAAAGGTTTTACTTGAATTAACTATTACTAACAACACTCAATGAATCCGTCAAACGTCAAAACTGACATGACATATTATGCACTTGAAGTACTCTTTGTTTATATTGTGTTCACTGTATTTGTTTGCTTCGTATTATTATTTTATGGTGTCGTAGCCCCATGCAAATGCTCCACTAATTATAATAAATATAATATTAGGTTATAATATACCTAATATTCGGACAACTATCACACAACATTGTAAAATCATGATGAAAACTGATTGAAAAAATCAAGAGTTTCAATTCTTTATAACTTTATTCCACGACTGCATAGCTATATGTAACTTACGATTCTTAATTATTGAAGATGTGCCCTATTGAACGACATATACTTCATCTCTGTACATTCTGGGGCACAGGTCCTAAACATTTTTGTCCATCTCCTTTCCTTATTTACGTACGGTAATACTAACACTACCATTCTCCATTCAAATTACTGTTTCATTCATGTTCGCAACAAGGTTTCATACAAAATTTCACATCGTATCGTATTCTAAATCCGTACCTTGGTAAGGATGTCGAGAGTGTGCAAAATATAACCGGTGTATATCATCGTTATCCTGAACCAATTTGCCAGGGGAACGTGCCACGGATTAAATCAAACTGTACGAAAGTTACTCAACAAATTTCACCGGTTTTTTTTTTATATCAATCCCTTGGATTTCGGAATTGGTCAGCGTTACGGTTGGATGTGAATTATATTCGTTCTAAATTGGAAACTGAAATTTGTTGGCCGTTTTGAGTTTTTGACTTGGTGTTCTGTACCCGTGTCCGACTTCGCTCGGATTGGATGCGGCAATTTGTTTGTTAATCGTTTGTTTGAAAGTTTGATCAATGACTCTTCTATAACAATTGATGAGGTTATCCAAAGAAACCTGAAGAATAGGGTTTTATTTATTCATTTTAAAGCACATTCGTGCATGGGTGGACATAATGCTGTTGGCATTTTCTGCCTTTTTGACCCTTGGGTGATGCAAGTAGATTTAGTATTCCGAAACTGAATAATTCACCAGTGCAGTCTTTATATACTGCCAGATTGATGAGGGTCTTTAAGACTGCTTAATTTCTATGCATTCAACAAAAAAGAACGAATCCGCAATCAATCAAGTAACCTATGGATCATATAGATGATGATTATTTCTATAATTTTCTTCTTTTTTTGCCCATTATCATTGAAACAAACCCTTGACCAGTGCAGTAACTTTTATTTCGGCAGTCACTAATGAATGTACCCCAGCACAAACTCCAACCAGGTCTTACCTACATCTGCAGTAGTAATTCCGAGGTGATCCGATCGACACGGCAACAGTATCATGACAAACTGGATCGCTGCCAAGTCAATCCGTTAGTGTTAATGGGAGGCACTACCTGTCAAAGTCAAAGTCAAAGTCAAAGCATTTATTTCAATTAATCCTAAATTAGGCACTTTTGAAACGTCAAATTGAATTGTCCGTCAGTCTGTCCGTCAGTGAAGCTAGGCGCTCGTTCCAAAGTGTTGCTTCGAATGGAGAAGAACGAGCAAGAAACTCCATCGTTACTCTTTTCAAAAAATGTTTTTTACAATATCTCTGATACATTATTTGATCATTTACCTATTGTATATATATGCAGGAACAATGTAACGACAATACGACGTCAAAACTATGGGACAATAAAACCAATTTGTAAAGAATATAAATTAAAAAAGCGGGTTGTTTCAAACATAGTGCCCACATATGTACACTTACAATTTTGAAATAATGCTTCTATACAAATAAAAAATAATCTTTAATTTAATTTTTCAAATAAAAAATAAATAAATAACTGCTTGATGCCACAGGATCCCTAGACTACATTGGAATAAATTAGTACTTTAATTTAACGTGTAACTAGTGATCGTATTAGAGCATTGTCTAGTGTGAGCGAGTGTCCAGTGGAGCCGGACCAACATGCTGCCACACATTTTTATCTTCAATATAATCTGACAGTTTATAATATGCCTGTTTACACAGTTCACGCTTTATACAAGATTTAAATTTTCTCTCGTTCAGATTCAGTATGGTGGTTGGTAGTTTATTGTAACACTTAACACAAAATCCCATGAAGGATTTCTGCACTTTGGACAATCGGAATTGCGGTATAGCTAACTTATTTTTACCTCTCGTATTAAAATTGTGTCTGTCGCTTCTTTTTTCAAACAATTGTTGATTTTTTCTCACGTACATAATATTTTCGTAAATGAATTGAGAAGGCACTGTAAGAATGTTTATAGTTTTAAATAGTTCTCTCAAAGATTCGCGACGGGGCAAGTTATATATTGCTCGAATAGCTCGCTTTTGCAAAATAAAAATTGATTCTACATCCGCAGCTCGCCCCCACAGCAAAATGCCGTAAGACATTATGCTGTGAAAATAACTAAAATAAACAAGCCTTGCCGTACCTACGTCCGTTAGCTGCCTAATCTGTCTAACTGCATAAGCAGCTGAGCTTAGTCTCCCCGAAAGTGCTTTTATATGGGGCCCCCATTGTAATCTGTCATCTAATGTGATACCCAAAAATACAGTCTCCTTAACAAATTCTAACTTTTGTCCGTTCAAAGCAACATAACATTCGTTATTTTGTACGTTTGGCAAGCAAAATTTAATACATTTGGTTTTTTTCTCATTAAGCGCCAAGTTATTAATAGTAAACCACTCATAGACTCGAAGAATGGAGCTGTTTACGTCGTCAAAATTATTCATACGTCGACCTATTTTAAAAATCAGTGATGTATCATCTGCAAACAGAACCATTTTTGGTTCATTTTCGAATATGAGTGGCAAATCGTTTATGTACACTAAAAAGAGGAAAGGACCCAATATTGAACCTTGAGGAACGCCCATTTTTATCTCAGACCCTTGTGAATTAACACCGTTAATATGAACTTTTAGCTGCCTATCTCCTAGATATGATTTCAATAGACGGAGCGCAGTGTTTCTAATCCCGTAATGATTTAATTTCAGCAAAAGTGTCTCGTGGTCAACGCAATCAAATGCTTTTGAGAGGTCACAAAAAACACCTATGGCATCCTGTGCTTCCTCCCAGGCACCAAATATTTCTTTCATTAAAGTAACACCGGCGTCAGTTGTACAACGACCTTTAGTGAAACCATACTGCTGATGGTGGAAGATGGAGTTTTTATTAAAATGATGAAGCATCTGAGACAGTATCAACTTTTCAAACACTTTGCTAAGGACCGGCAAGATAGATACAGGCCTATAATTATTAGGTTCTGTGGTTTCGCCGCTTTTAAATAGTGGGAAAACCTTGCTATATTTCATAAGGTCAGGAAAAACACCGTCATCTATACTTTTATTAAAAATCATAGCCAGATAGGGCGCTATAGTTTGAATAATTGTTTTGCAGACTTTCACTGATAGTCCCCAAAGATCTTCAGTTGATTTTATTTTAATTTCTTTAAAGACCTTTACGATCTCTAGAGGATTCGTATATTGAAAAATAAAGTCATGTTGACATGATTTTACATTTTTTTTAAGCAAACTAGCTGAGAGTGTAGCTGAAGAATTTAAATCTCTAGTTATTTTAATAGGAATATTAGTAAAAAAATTTTCAAACTCCTGTGCTACATCACATTTTGAAGAAATTTGTCCAATTTCAGATCTTAATTTAATTTCTGAATTATGTATTTTTTCCTACCAGTCTCATTTTGTATAATTTTCCATTTGTGTATATATTATGTGCCGGTATTTCGAATTGAAATGTTAGAATTATTTGTTGTTATTGATGGGCTTGGTGAAACTGAGCTTAAAGGTTAAGATGTTCACATCTATATTTTCAGTGGAGGGTTTTTTCTAACTTACATACATAATACGTAATTTTGTAATTTTGCACCAGTTGTACTACAAACTTTCTGCCGTACTCAGATACATTTAATGATTACTTAAACTGTACATAAAGATTTTGTTCCGGAAATGCTAACGACTATTAAATGTCTCTGAGTACGGCGGGTATTTTGATCCAAGTAAAAGAAATGGTTGGAATTCAGATCATCAATCGAATTAGTGATTTCATGACGTATTTGAGTTCACTTGACTAATGATACAAGACTGAATCTACTAAGTATGAACAAAGTCAGACTGATGATGATGAGTATCATGTATGCAACTAACTTACAAAACAAATTCATACTCAGCCTTTTTTCCCTTCCAATTAAACATAACCACATTACCACCTCTAGCAGTCTAAACACTCCTCGTCCCCACAAATAAACATCAACATTCAAGGCTTTCATTAATATCGCACAAAACTTTGTTCCAACAAAGATACACGACCGGTGCCCATGTCAAGCAACAAACACGTTTCGCTTCAAGCCCTACGTTATTATAAAATTAAAATTAAAGTACAAAAACCCTTAGTAACTAGGTGAATAGCGTATTGAAATTTCTCATAATGAAACTCCTTGCAAGTTTAGTTTATAAAAACATGATTCACAATTTTACAAGGGTTGTTATAAGTTTAAATGAACAAGACTAACTTCGTAACTTACCAATCTGTTGAAGTAGATATTTTTGGTGCTTATACAGGCAGTGGATTGGAGTAATTAATATTGTTATTATTAAATTTTGCTTTTGATATTCTGTAGACTTTTTTTACGGGGAAAAATATTAATAATGATTTATACATCATGTATGCTGTAAAGCGCAGAGGGTTCTCTGGACGCACGTCGCTTTTAAACAATCGTTTTCAAGGTCATTGGAGGAGGAATACTTTTTTATACTTTATAAAATGTTTTTCGGCCACCATTACTGGTGGTAAGCATTGGTATTGCCGGCAATGAAGCACGCCTACCTATGAGCAACCTGTTTACTCAGAACTTGAAGACACCAAAATTGTATTTTGGTGGAAGTACATAATTATGTTTAATAGTGAACATCTTGTGTGTGAAATGGTTATAATCATAATGATGATTCGGACGATGATATATTCTAAAAGATGCGTTTTATTATGAAATACAGAATACTAAAGTACTCTGTTACTGAAAAAGACAATTCCATGAAGCTCATTATTTCTTTTTAACATTATTTTTATAACTAATTAAATCGTTTATTTAGTTCGCTCTCTAATAGGTTTAATCGATCTTATTTCTCCATTTCGAAAAAGGCTTGCAAACACTCGATAACACGGGCGTTCTCTGAGAGAGTACTTCACTCTTTGGAAAACTAACCCTGTGTCAGCCTCAGGTCAGTTCCGAAGTAGTTTTAGGTACTATTTTAAGGAAATTGCTTGAGAATTTATAGAGTCAACACTTCGAACAGTAGACGAGGGTTGGCCTTTTCTTAAGGTAAATATTATTATATGTATATAATATAACGTATTAATGTTTGTCAGCCTCGATAAACTGTACCTTCGTTTTTCGAGACATTATGCCAGGTGATCATGTTGAAATGCTAAAACTTATCGATACTGAAATAATAATAGGTATTTACGAACTTAACTGTTGAAAAAGTTTCAATATTTAAATGTGCGTAACGTACTATTTTTTTAACACGTGGCACATATCGTATACCGTACATGTCATTGAAAAGTAAATACTAACTTAATATAATTAGCAAAATCAGTTCAAAGATCCTGTATTACCTTTAAAAATTTTTTTTTGTTACTTCCACACTTACACATAGAAAATATAATAACGTGCCGTCACACCCTATTTTGAAAAGCTAAAAAGCTTTTACCCCTCAATTGAAATTTTACTCACAAACCTCTTTTATTAGAAGCAAAGATAAATTCACAACTTTTTCGAGAACCTATTTAATCAATGGTTGTTTAAAACAATATTTATTTTAACTGTGAACAAAGTCAATAAACAAATGCTATTGTTCCTGGTTGTTAATGATTTGCCTTTATTTTACTCTTTAATTGAAGACTGATGCGAATTCACAATATTGTTTAGTTAAGACAACGAATTCGGAAAGCCTTTAAAGGTACGCGCCCACAGGCCCGCATCGTACGCATCGCACGCACCGCACGCAACGGATTTCAGTTTGTGTTGTATAGAAACTCACACAACTGCGTCCACTGATCCGCATCGTGCGTGCGATGCTACGATGCCCTGTGTTACCTTAAAGGAAAAAAGAAAAATTGTTACACGTGCTGCATATTTCTCGTGTTTCTTATTATTGTTTAAATAATAACTTTTGTGAGACATACTAAATTAATTATTGTTTTGGCTCTCTCGTTAACAGAGTGACGGTCGCCGCGTCTTGTGTCACGGGATGCTGCTCATGACTATGAGTCTTAGAATGGCTTAAAAGTATTTGAGTTCCTCGTCAGATAGTTACGTGTGTATATTAATTAATCATTGTTTAATAACATATTGTTTAAAGGATGTTTGTTCAATTAGTATCACAGCATTTATTTAAAACTTTAATAAAGAACTACTGAGCTTGCAATATTATTATCGGATACTTTAAAAATACTTTATTAAGCCTGTTATTTTCCAAATAAAATGGCGTAAGTCTTTTCGTGAGTAAGAAAGACCTTTACCAAAAAAATCACAAAGATTAAATTTCGTCCTAGACCGCCCTAATGTACAAGACGTTAGTGATAAACTAAATAAATAAAATATTACCAGTTTTAGGTACTCCTAGCTTAGGTGAGTGACAGTGCCACTCACTCCATTTTACCAAAGCCTACAGAATACTAAATTGATGAAAATTGTCACGTAAAATAGCCTAAAATGTTTCAGTGGGCGTTAACAGGAGTAACTCAAGAATGTTTCTTTAAGCCTGGGGCCTGAAGTAAAAATAGACAATATTTAGGGCCAATAAATATTTTTTTAGGGCCCAATAATTGACAGACTTAGAGCTGTGTTATTATTTTCGCTTCTAATTAAGTAGAGGTCTTGTAGACTGCCAGTCTTTTTTATGAAATAGGAGGCAAACGAACAGTCAAATCATCTGAAGGTAAGCGATTAACGTCACCCATAGACACCCGCAACACCAGAGGAGTCACAGGTGCGTTGCTGGTCTTTTATCATATTTTAATGAGCTATGAAAAGAAAAGCGAAAGAGGTTTGTAAGATTCGTAGCAATAGACGTTCCATTATTTTCCCTGCCTGTGTGTACACACATCATAATATGGTCCATGTTATACTTATGTATGTTTTATGACATGTACAATAATTATCCAATTTATTCTCGTAATAAAAATATATTGAAAAATACTTCATTTAAAAATTAATTCCAATAACACTTCCTCCAGTAGGTTACGCAATTAAATACAGAAAAAATCTAGCATATAATCATAGCCTGACTAACGATTAAATGACTAATTTCAATTTTATATATAGAAGATATATATTCCACTATTCCACTTGTACTGCTTCTAGGTCTTCAACTACATTACAGTATCTACAATCTAATCTGAAGCTACCTCGCCTGAGACCTACTTTACCAACTGTCAAAAACAACGCACGACAAAGGTAGACATCATGTTCTTGTTTTTTTTTCTTTGATCGCCACAGACATTAATTATGCATTCCGGTCACAATTCATTTCGTACGTTTCTACCTTTTCGGTTTATTTTGATGACAATTATATGAGAAAGAAAGAAAGAAAAAAATGTACCAGTTTCTTTAGGTGTACGTTTTTGTATCAAGATTTTTAATAGAAAGAGGAATTATTGTTTTGCTTCGCTTTTTAATCATTTGAACAATGATTTATTCTCCTTTGTTAATAATGGTGATGTTCCTGAAATAGATTCGTTTGTTATTTTCCAGACAGAGCTAAATCCTTGTATTGTTATAAGATCAAAGTTCTTTAAGTAGTAACCTACGAAAGTGATGTCAGATTTGACCACATTTCACGCACACAACAGCCACTACTAAATAATATAAGATAATATATTACCTTTATATGGAATTAAACATCTTTAGAAAGCATTGTATACAGACCTACGTAATGTTTCATTGATATTAATTGTAGTATTGAAGCCATTATTTATTATCTCTGTAAACACAAGAAAACATATACGGTATCTTAAAAGAAAAATGCTTTAAACTACAACAAACCATAGAAAAATAGACTTTATAATCACATTAGGTCTTCTTTTATACTCTAGACATGGGTATTATCATCTATTAAACACCTAGTACATTGTACGAACCTAAGTACCACTTAAAAAATCAATGTCTGTCATATCATTATGATGGCGCCGTAGTGATTTATAAAGTACTATACCTTGTTGCCAAGGCTCACCAACAATGAACTGTTTAGTACAGTCAATAAAAAGGCTCTAACGTATATATAACCTTCGATTTTATTATTAACTAGCTTCTGTCTTCAATATTATAGACTGAAAACATATGTTCCAGTTTTCAAAACCATTTCATCATCATCATATCAGCCACAAGACGTCCACTGCTAAACATAGGCCTTCCCCAATGACTTCTAGATAGGCCGGTTGGAAGCAACCTGCATCCAGTAGTTCCCTGCAATCTCAATCTGCTCGTCCGTCCACCTTGTGGGTGGACGTCCTTTGCTGTGCTTGCTGGTACGTGGTTTCCACTAGAATCTTTCTGCCTCAAAATCCTGTTTTGACCCCAATGTGGGAAATTCTCATGGAGCCTCGTTGTCTGTTCATTATTTCTCGAAATTAGTGATTGAGACAAACATACAAACAGAACAAAAATAATGTCCAAAAACACTTGGTTATTGTTCTTTTAAGTACATATTTACAATAAAAAAATATAAAACATGTTTCAACAAAGAAATAAAACGTCCAATTTGGAAAAGTATCAATTTATTGTTTCCACACTCTGAATAGAAGTTAGATAATTGGTAATGAAGATGTGTTTATTTACATTGTGAAGAAAAAAATGTGTGAAGAAAGCGTAAAATAAATTGTTTATTAATATTTGGTTGAATATTCAGACACTGCTCAGAGCTGTTATCATTAACAAATTGGATAGGAAAGGCGTGGAATAAAAAGACAGTGTTTTAAAAAAAAACCTTTTCTCCTGATTTCTCCTGTGTCGTGGGGGCGTATGATTTGATATGGGTACTTGGGTAGTGGTTGAATATTCGACCATAAATGTTTAATTAAATCTTTGGTATGTTATTCATAAAAGTAGATCTATTTATTTTGTAGCAAAAGGTCCATTTTATATAATTTAAATAATTTTCTTACAAGCTTAAAGACAATAGAAAGTAAAATATAAACTAAACTGAAGACTTACTATTTAATATTAAATAATTAGGTACTTCAACTATTTCTAAGTAATTGCTAAGAACTGGTGTAAGTAGCTATTAAATGACTAAGCAAAAAATTGACATACTGCTGTAGCAGTATCACCTAATGTCTTCATTAGTATGGTATGGCATAAATAAATAAATACGTCTTACGATGGCTCAATATACAGTAATTTGTAAATCAATTTAGGCAATTTAGTAATAACGGGTTAATAGCCTATAAAACTGCTTGTTATTTTGATTTTTTAATTAATGTACTGGAGACATGTTAGTCACCAAGTTTAACGTTTTAATTTAGGCTTTAATCAATGTCCAATAGCCCGCATCGACTTATGTATTTAATGTTAAAAAAAACATAATAAATTACTTAACCAAAAATCACAATTCACTCAATGGAGAAAAACTCTAATAGTTTCGAGTCACCAGAAGGACTCTTCACCATGAGCAGCGTATGCAGACGCGGCGACTACGGCGATTTACGTGAGTGAACCGTGATTTTTGGTTAATTTAATATGTCTAATGATACTTATTATAAAAAAGGCATAATAATGCAATAATATATGTTTTTAAAGCAACTGTTTCAGAAAGTTTGAAAAAATCTAAATATCGGAATGGACCTTCTGCCAATATTACAACAATGTAACCCGATAAAATGAATTCAAAACTTCAACAATAAAAAAAGAACTCTTAGGTCTAATACAGTCTTTTGAAAATAAAATGGAAAGAGAAAAAAAAAACTAACGAATCTATTCAGAAATCAAACGTTTCAAAACTATTGACAAAGTTTAGGTTTTAATGGGAATCGCTGAAGAGACACAATTTTCAATCATCGTCTGTGACGAACCGAATTCTATTTCAAGGATTTGCCCAAAGTTGAGGGCTGATTAATTAATTGAAATGTATAAACTTTATTAATTATAATTTCTATTGACATGTCAGGGTTAAACGATTTATTTTTGGATTGATTGGAGTAAATTCCTTGGTTTGAAAACGACAAGAAACAGGTCTCTCAGTTTCACATGTAGACTTTTTTTCTGAACAGTGGATGTAAGACTAAACTCAGTGACATTATTAGATCTATTCCTATAAAAATCTGGCTTGTTGGTTGGGCTTGTTGGTTGTCTGGACCAACAAGCCAGATTTTTATAGGAACTTAGCACAACTGCTAAGTAAGCTTTGGCTTGGACAAAGTATTATTAATTTCTTTTTCAATTTTGTGAAAATACTGGAAGTGTCCAAACCCAAATTCCTAATCTGCGACAGTCTAGCGACTACACAACCAAACAATCAGTATTTAAAACAATATTTATTTTCATTGTCATTGTCTGTTTACTAGACAACAATTTGATATTTATGACTAAAGTAGCAATATATTATTTACTGTTATTAGCTAGGCAACATTTTTTAAATGAGTTCAAGGTCAAATATAATGAAAGTCACTCGTCGATAGCATGAATATCACTCATATTGCTGCCTTTGAACATTTGTTGCCAAGAAACAATATACAGGTCAATGAACTAGCTTTAATATAGACTGATTTTTATATCAATAAAACAGTAAGGTTAGTTACACCACTTAAAACATATTCTTCGTATTAATTTTATGAGTAGTCTCGGTAAAATATAATGAGAAAATAATTAAAAAGAGATGTGATGTAGTGGACAAACGTTATTGAAAGCATTATTTTGATAACCATCACAACCTCAAGCTGCCTCTATGATTATTCACTTATAATAAAAATGTGTCAAATGTTTGAGATAAAATTAAGACCTACACGCTTTAGAAACATGACATAGCAAATAATTATTACGAATTAATTGAAAAAAAAAACTCTTAAAAATATGATCAAATGGTTGAAATTCTAATGAAAATCATGGTAAGTACAAATCAAGACTGCGGTACATCGTCATTGAAATTTCTAGTTTATGTTCAAAATCTTAAGTTACATTTTCATTCACCGCAATTAATGTTCTTTGCCATGCCATTAAAGCGCTCGAGGTTCATATAAAATAAGTATTTAAGTTCACACTGATTCCTTAATGCTACGGTGAAGTGATAAATAATTAAAATTGATTCAAAGCATGCAACATTGTTCTTACACTCTTAACCATACTTAACTGCAATAACAAATACCATTCTTTCATAAATTGTAATAATGTAAAATTCTTAGTATACTGCAAAACTTACTTAGGTCATGAATGTTATGTACAGAGAAAATATGACTTACATGAGTGTATTTTATATACAGCATTAGCTCTTTGGGTCCAAATTCACCTAAATCTATCAATTCCTATACATAGCCTAAGATCTAAGACTTAAAGAAATCAGTGAAAAAGATGATTATACAAGACTAATTTAGTAAAAAAGACCTTACGTATAAGAAAATATGTATTAATATCTAGTACCTATAAACTCAGGTCACGTATATGCATTGCACTTGTATAAGACACGTGAGCAAATATCGCACTCACTAAAGCAAATCAATTCCAATCGACTTCGAAATGGAAAATTAATTACAATTTAAGTTCAAACTATGAATAAAATTCACAATATTCAAGTCTATTTTAATAATAACGTGTGTAATGAATTTAATAATATGAATGAAGCTCAATAATAAATGCATAATGAAAATCACAGAATTATTTACATTTCAATTTGTACGCTACAATATTGCTAGTGCGGTGAGTAGCACGTTCAGTGTTGTTGCTACTAGCATATGGCTTGATGAAGTCTTGTAGTACTTGACCTCGTCTTGGGTGGGTGGTGAAAACGATGCCTCGTAAATTAAACGGTTCGGACAAGGAAGCATCTCCGTTGGTATTTCAAGCAATTTCCTCTTGTACTCAATTTTAGTATCATCATTGTCGGTTTCTTGGTCTTGCATCGCATCGTCGTAATGCTTCTCTTCGAATTCATCTTCTTCATAATCAATCTCCTTTTTGTATGAACCTTGAATAGCTTTTTGTGGCTTTTCTATTTTTAACGTACCTATGTTCGTCTTAGTGTCCATGATGCAGTTGAGGCGGGACAGCGAGGCTTTGACGCGTTTGCTTTTCGTTTCGTTGCGCAGCTTGTGTAACCAGGACAGACGGCAGTCACAGGTCAGCTTATTGCCTGGAGAAAAGAGTCGTGTTATGATATTGATAAAAATAGATTGTTTTTATATAAGGAAAGCGTTTGTAAATGGCGTCTCTAAAATAAAGAATTACTTTAAACAGTGAAAGATGATTAAAAAATAATTTCCTGCTAAGGGTATTTTGATAATCTGGCTTAGAATGAAATTCTATTAACTTTTTGCGGAAGAACCATCCAACAAAACCTGAGTCAGATTAAAATGAACTCTATTATATTCATCACTGAATATTTCTTTGATAAACCAAAACCCGTGTAACAGGAGTAGGTTCATCTCTACAACGAACGAGCTAACAGAACAAAACTACATTAACAGTGGACAAAGGGTATTAAATCATAGAGTGCAATGGCTGGCCAGTTGCAGAAAATATAACATCTAGTCCGCAACAAAATATAGATGCTATTAAATTGTCACAGGGCACTTAAACACAGTATTTCAAGACCTGATTCATTGTAGTTGGAGGTACTACCGTCTCTGGACAGTTTAAGTATGCGGATTGTGGACGGTGTTTTTTGGCCAGTTAGTTTGTTGTAAGTAGATTTTGTTTGAAGATTAATGGGAGTTTGTGGCGCAGTGTATGAGACTGTGCTGTTGTAAGAATGGTTTTTCTATGTTTTAGAGGCAGTTTTGTACAAGAAACCTACAAACCGACTTTTTTTAAATACCAATAATCTCTAAAAAATGTCTTCTACTGAAAATGTAATAAGATTTTATTCAAAGCAATCACTCCTAACGCCTCACCTATAAAATACAAATACATCACGATAACCAAAGAACCGTGTCATAATAGCGTTGGCAACTAATCGTGCGGTTAATTGAACCATTCCGGTTAATTTTCAACGCGGGATATGTTACCCAACGGGTTACTGAAGGAGCATACATCACTGCGGTCCGGTAATTAACCGCTCACACAGATGTTATTAATGATAGTTTTTTTACCGTTTTATGACCCCTCGAAACGGTAGTTTGCATTTTAAATGATATCCTCGCTCAAACGTGTAGCACTGCATTAATTATAATGAGTCCATTATGTAATACACGTTTCACATAAATTATACCTTTATTCATTACATAAGCAATACGTTTCCCTTTTAATGTCAAACAAAATTGTTTCCTGTTTCTAACTTTCCTACAAAGATGTGAGCAGGTCGAGTTGTCACGACGTTCTCATTTGTTCGACTCCTGCCACGGTTCAAAAGCGTTAGCGGAAACAAAGAACAAAATTCGTATTTATCTTAACAAATGTCAGCAGTTACAAAGTACATTGACATTTGTTAGGGATTACAAAACTGAAAGCAAAGACGAATGACGAACAAACTTGTCAAAATTAAACTCACCGTCTAAAGAGATTAACGCATAATTGGACTTCATGTTCTCCAAAACATTTTGCACTGCTTCTTGTTTCAATGTTTCCAAGTTATTGTTCCTCAAATCCAAAATATTCAACTTTTGAATATCATCGAGCACGCCGTCGTCTAATGTCCCCAACTTATTATCGGCCAGCGAAAGTTTTCGCAGCTGAGTCAATCCACCGAAACCCCTCTCGGATATAAATTCTATTTCGTTGCCGTCCAGGTAAAGTTCTTGAAGGCTCCAAAGTTCCGCGAAGGCAAGGTCCCCTATCATCGTTAATTTATTGTTTCTCATATCCAACGTGATCAGATTAGACAGGCCTTGGAAGTTTTCCCTAATGACAACTGTCAACTGATTGTTGTCGAGGTCCAATTTTATGAGATTGTTCAGATGTTTGAAACATCCGTCGTGGAGAACGCTAATTATGTTCTTCGACAGATACAGCCTCTGCAAATTGGGTAGGACGTAGAACACGTCCCGTTTCAATTCAGATATCTGATTTTCCACTAAGCTGACGTTTGACAGCATTATTAGATGGGCGAATGACATCTTTTCCAATTTCGCTATTTTGTTCTTCGGCAGGGTTATTTCCCGGAGCGTGGTGGAGTTGGTGAACGCAAATGATGGTATACTATAGATGTTGGCGTACTGGATGTTGAGGTACTGTAATCGTTCCAGCCTAACGATCACTTTTGCGGGTATGTACGTCAATCCGCCGTCGGCTCTGACGTTGAATGTTAACTTTTCTATTTTTGGTTGTGAATAAAAATTGGACCAGAACGGATCGTCTTCAGCTATCCCGCCGTTGAATACCCAACAATCGGCCTTTGTGGCGGTTTTTATCTTTATACTCTCGCAGTAACAATGAACTTTGGACCCTCGGTCCTGTATATCACAAATATTAACGTAGTGTGAGTAAATCTTGTCGTTCTTCCATCGTCTTTTGTCGTTCTGTCGACTCTCAGTTACATTTATTTCGACTGTAGCGAAGGCAATCATTAGGATCAGATATTTAAGGTCCATCTTTGTTCCCTTTTCACATCAGAGCGATTTTTATCTGTAACAAAAGAGAGAGCATTTAGTGAGAACCTTTTGTTTTCTTTATCCGTATTTTGTACATTAGCGAAGTCGATGATTCGATTCTATGGAAGTCGGATAAGCTGTTATTACGACGTCACTAATTGACACTCGGAACTACAATTATTTAGAGATTTAAGCGCTAACAATACGTGTTTACGACCGTTTGTTGTTATATAGTTGGACCTAATGAGTCTATTTATAACTTGGAGCGAAATTCTGTACTACAATAAAATTACTTTGAACATAATTAATATATTAGTACAATCCGTTTTCTTTTCTCGGCACATACTTTTTACACAAACCTGATTCTATTTTAGTGACTGCATAAACAATCTAAAGTAACTTTTGCAATAAATTGGTATGACTATCCAAAAACGTGTTTAATTTTAAATTGGAATACTTTAAAATTAATACAATGTTTGACAAAATCAGCGAGTATTACTGGTAAGTTCAATGACCTATTTATAAAAGCCCACATGACATGAAATTGAAGATGTTATGACGTTATTAAGTAACATTTTTAATTCCTTCTAATAATCCTTTAGAGCCGCCTGCATCCTGCCGCGGAACTAATTAAGCTTAATAAGACAATTATAAAGACGTTTTGTTTTAACTCTTGTTGTTGCATTTCGTTCTAGTTACTAATGCGGAACGGAATGGCGTAATGTTTTGATACATAGGTACATGATGCAGTACCTATATACGGAGTTATTTAGTGAGTAGTATATAAGCGGTTTACCTGATACCATTTTAGTTGTTTTTTTAAAGTATAAGCCGGTAAACGAGTAGACGAATCACCTGATGGTAAGCAATCACCGCCACACATGGATACCCGAAACACTAAAGGTGTTACTAGTGTCTCCAGAGAACGTTTGCATAAATTTTCAAACTGGATACATTTTAATAACAACGTAATAGCATGCTAAATAAACTACCGTGAGTAGATAAGTATTGGCAAACCCCCATTAATTATTATCACATTTTCTACTACCGTGCTTCTTCTACTGACTTCAAACATTGTGCACATATCTATAAAACAACTATAGTACACAGAGCAATGGGGTTACATATCCTGTGATCACTCAAAGCCTCCTTTGAGCTCTTGAGCCAGTTCTCCCCTAAGCAGGGTGCCCTCAATACCAACCCTTTAGGCTTCAATCTGTAGCGGTCATATGAAGTGCCTGCTGTGCCCTTTGAAGTAACTAGCATTATGCTATATGACTAAGCTATTTGTTTAACACACTCTTGTTAGGGAAGGGATTATTGAATTCGCTGAGGTTGCAATATGTAACTGGTTATGGTATCTGGTCGTATTTGATGTTGGTTGTCACTGTTAGTGATGTTCTTCGCATAGATTGAGACAGTTTTGTTTTTAGTGATTTATCATTGAATATTATAATAGCACTAATAATTTACTAGCTATTGTTAAAAATCTCCATTCTCTTACAGTATTTTTAGTACATTATTGGAAATATGCTATTAAACTAACAGGACATAGCAGAAAAAATATTATAATTAAAGATTTCGTGGTATTATTGAGAATTACCCGGAGCTGCGGTCTACCTAGCGGGCTAACCGGGGCTCCGGTTCGAAAAGCAGAAGTAGGAATGCGGTGGTTTTTATTCAATAAGAGATTGACACTCCCTCTCGCCTCGCCCAAGGCGAGACAAGACATTGGATGATTTTTTCACTCAAAAAAAAAGTGTCGAGAATTAACCCGATGATTGAACACAATAAACATAATCAACAGACGAGTTTAGGTAATAGGAGAATAGGTAATAACTATGAAACAATCGAGGCAGTCAATTTCCAAATTAGTTCCATTAAATTATTACCGAAGTCCTTTTCACCATTCTCTATAATATTGTCCCAAACTAAACAATTTCACAATAGAAACATAGAAATTAACATTGAAAATGAGCGTGACTTCCACACATTATATTTCGAATGAAACAATCGAAAATTGGAATGAATCGATATTTCGCCGTTACCTTGAGAATATTATAATAAGAATTAATTGCCGGCCATATTGTATTGTGTGACAGTGTTTCTCTGTAATAATAATTATTGGAATATTTCGTTCGGAAAAAGAGAATTTTTGTTTTTCTGTTGTATCTAGGTATTTATGGGAATGAAGTTTATTTATCATTTTTATGGAATGCTTTGACGAATGAATACATTTATTATTCTATTAATTTGAAATTCAAAAAGAATTTGTTAATATTAATACTAGTTTTTTTATTAATAACAGACTTTTAACATATAATAAGACGGCTAGCTAGTAGCGACCAATCATCATCACATCACACATCGACAGCCTATAAGTGGCCACTGCTGACTGAAGGCTTCTTCTCGCACGGAGAAGGTTTGAGCATTAATCACCACGCTTGCTCAATACGTGTTGGTGATTTTAAACTAATGATGGGAAACTATAAGTTCAGGTTTTCTCACAATGTTTTTCTTCACCGTTTGTCACCGGTGTCTGAATAATCTTAGAAAGTATTTTTAACTCGAAAAAGTCACATTAGTATTTGCCTTTGGGCAGGTTTCACCTCGCCTTAACCCGCACCCTCGTGCATGAGAAGCGGGCGTTTTAAACCTCCGGGTCACTATGACCTTCAACCCACTACGACCGACCAATACTAACCTATAACTACCGCTAAGCATTTTTTAATTAAGTTATGTACGAAGTTATAAATAACTAATCGTATACAATAACTTCACCCCCGAATGTGATTTCAACCTAAAAATAAAAGTTTCGTAACCATTAACCTACATACGAAATAATTGCCGCAGACTGAGTAATTAACTTCACCAAATGACTGACTGACTGACTTATTGTATTTAAAAACGTCTTATAAATTGACATAATTGTCTTAGTTATGATTGCAATGACATTGCGACAATTGTCATAGAACATTATGTTATAGACTTTAGTTCTAATTGCTAGATATTGTAAATGGTCTATTGTATTTTAAAAAGAAATCGAAAATTGTAATTTGGAATATTGTCTTCGAGTACCTTTTGAAGAATTAACCTGTAGCTACTCTGTTATTACTTGATAGTATAACATTATCAACCAAATTAAGTTAACAATACAAATTATAAAAAAATAGATGATTACTTTATTAGACCTATTAAAAATATTATGCAATCAAATGGATGGATTAACAAGAAAATAGTTATCTATAGTGGTAAAAGTATAGGTAAAATTCAAGTCTTACAATTTTCACGAAATTTGAAAAACTTTACTTAGACTTAGACTAAAACTCTTTTTCGCTTCACCCAAGGCTAGGAGAAGTCACTGGATGATGATGTTTTTCCCCTTTAAAAAAGCCTCTAGGTTAGAAATTTCAGGGCAATTGGGGAGGGGTGTAATTAGGCCTCCGGTCAATTCGGACTTTCAGATAGGTCGTAAAAAGATCATAGTTAAACAATATATTTAATTGTTTGTATTTTATATCGAAAACAAACCTCTTCAAGTCATTAACTGGTCCAGTATAACTCATCATCATCAAACACAAGCCAAACTTGTACTGCAGTACAGTCACGGAACTCCTACTAAACGTCAATTAAATGTAACACTACCGAAGTTTACGCTCTTAATGTTGACCATTAAATTTCATTTAGCCTGCTAACGACTTTCATTATAAAGCATGCAGTACTGGTTTATGAGTAAGTATCCAACAAACGGACGACCGTATTTACGTTTATAATTAACACGTGACCATACATCTAAATGCTAGATGCGCCTCGTGAACAGAACTAATGTTTGAGTATAAGAGCGCCATCTCTCGGCACTAAAGGAAACTAAAAGCATTTGTTGAAATGTTAAGAACTGAGATGTGAGTTTGAAACTTAATGTCCATTACCAAGTCGTGTTTGTCTTTTAAATTAAATTGATATTTGTGACCTTTTTGTTACACTCTAAAGGCTATTCAAGTTGACGATATGAGTTTAGCTAGCATTAAGGATAATATGGCGAAAACTAAAAGCAACAAAGTCAACACTATAGTTTCTTAACAACATAGGTTTCTTCATACATTTTTTTTTCCTTTACAGGTAGCCTTTCGTACACTAATTCGCAAGTACCTAACCAACCAAATTGTCGCATGTCTCTTCCAGCTCATTAACTCTACGTTCCAAAGATAATTAAGCTAGTGCATTGTGCATAAGACCACCTACGGGTGTAAACAGCCTTTTGACTAACAGACTGTGTAACTGGGGACCCCGGCCCCTAGGATCATCGTCTAATAAATTTATAGCGCTACTTATGACACACACACAAGCGACAATCAACCTTAAAATGAAACACTTAAGGTTCGTTTCCCAATGTGTGGTAGCGTAATTTTATATAAACTGCAGGTACAAAGATGTAGTAGTTGGATTAGAGTGTGTATGACCATGTTTATTATTTATAAAAGGATATTTCGTGCTGGAAAAATGTTGGAGATAATACAGTTTGGAGGGAATTAGGAGGACATTGCACTTTGGCTTCGAATTACGAGGAGATTGAGTAATTTTATGTTTTAAGGACCATCCTCTTGTATAACTTTATATTAAAGTTTAAACCACATGATATGAAGCCATAAAGGACTTGAATTACGTCGTTGTTGTGTACGACCAAACTACGATGTATAAGAGAATCATGTACATAAACCGAGACATAAACTAGGGATGTTTTACCGAGTCAGAAGCAAAATCATAGAACATGTTGATACACATGACATATAATATTTATGTTAAGAATATTTTGAAAATAACAATGTTATTATTTGTTTTTTATTATGTACCATTTTACAGCTACTATTCTTGAAGGAAATAAGATGTAGTTTTAAAACCTGTAATAAGTCAGTCTGCTCAGCTGAGTCAGTCTGGTTATAATGGAAAAAACTAACTACCAAATTAATAAATTAAGCCCGGTATCTCATGCTACTTTTTATGTTATTTTGTTTTGGGTTTATGTCGAAATTCTATTCTTTATAGCCTATAGAATAATATGGAGTCGATTCGTTAGCACCAATAACCAAAATATACGAAAATATAGCAAGCATAGAAGAGGCTTCAGAATGTCATTTATCAAGCACGTCACAATTAAAACTACTAAACAAACCTTACCTAGACAAATCGGGTCAAAAAGAATTAAGCGAAAATAATCCAAAGATACCCAAACGTTTTCGTTAGACGTAACCGTTCCCCGGTATAATTCCCAAAACGTACTCGAAGCCTCACTCCGAAGCTCGGCGGAATGAGCCGAAAAACTCTTCGGTTTTAAAAAGTACGCTTCAATTTAATACTGCAGTGCTAACTGCTTTGCGGCTTAAAGTGAGTACGATTTCTTTTAGCCAGTTATGTTACGGAATCATGCAATGCATTTTATTTTTGCTTAAAATTAAAAATAAGTTAAGTTTCGCTGATTTATTATAAACTTTTTCTAAGTGCTATTTTTATGGAATAAGCTGGTAAACGAGCAGACGGAACACCTGATGGTAAGAAATCACCGCCGCCCGTGAACACTTGAAACACCAGTGGCGTTGCCGGATTTTGGGGGTTAGGAATTTAAGGGTTGTTGGAGAATCGGGGATTGGGAAGGGAAATGGTAATTGGGCCTTCGGTAACCTCACTCACACAACGAAAGCGTTGTTTCACGTCGGTTTTCTGTGAGGCCGTGGTATCACTTTGGTCGGTCGGGCCTTTCGTGCCGAAGCATGGCTCTCTAACACTTAAATATTATAAAAGTATGCAACTGTTAAAAAGGTGTCATATTTTATGAATTAATAAAAAACTCTTTTATATCAGCTAATAAAAAAAAAAACAAACACAATGATCTAAAAGATTAGTTATATTGACACTGACTATCTTACTTTGGAGAATGTTTACTTAATCTTTAAGATAAGGTTATTTTTTTACTTTCCATATTATTAAACGTACGAGATAAAGCTACACTCTCCGTGATATTGTATGAATTTAAATTTCTTTCTGTACTAGTTCAAGTAAGAATGAGGTCACTGCTGCCTTAGCTTAACATTGATCATTAAGTATCTATGTAAGTAAACGGCGACGACAGACTAGTAAGACTAGATATGTGGGCGACACATGACAAATGACAGATAACAAAGGTCGCACATACAGGATCGATGAACAAATCAACGGATGACGTCATAATATCCCAATCTCAATGAATATCTGTTGGGCAGAAAGCCCGCCAGCCACGATCACCTCGCCTGATCCTCCTTTCCTTAGGGAACTTTACTCTCTGTTCCTTAAAGGTAAATGTTTATATCACCACTCTTTTTCTTCTTCAGGTGTTCTTACTGGTTCTTACTGAGTGACTTATATACGAAGTGAGTGCTGATAATATACATAGTTCTGTAGATTAGACATTTACCTGAAATATAAATTACTTCACTGTTTGTTCCAAAAATTCTTATTTACTCCCATAATAATACAACAATTTTCTAAACTACGAAACAGAAAATGTTTGTACGCAACCTACAAAACCGGAGTTTAAACTATGTATGCATGCATGCTATAGAATACTGTTTTTAGTAACTCGTTCGTCGTACAAAGTTTGTTGAACAGGGAACGTATCAGGGCGGCAAAAAAGTTGGACTGCATGAGTTGTGGACCATATAGTACATAGTTTTATTTTGCTAGTTGCGCTTGTGAAATCATATGTGACGTCTTTTCCCTGTTTAGCTGACAGTAATGCATTTTGTTTGTTGATTTATTTTTATTACAGCGATGTCTGGTGCGTTGTGGTTTATTTTACTACAGTGCCCTTAGTACGAGTTTGCTTTACGTTGAACGAGTTTGAAACAAAGCACTGTTCGGGCTCTGATTGGTTGATTTATTCGAGCTGGCCAATCGAGTTTCGTTTCAATTACTTTAAACATAAAGCAAACTCATACTAAGGGTATAGTTCAGGATATTTGGTGAGATGTAACTAATTAGAGTTGCTAATACCATTTTCATGACCGTGCTAGCAATCTTCGTAATACAAGAAATCTCTGTTATGGCTAACAGTGTATTCACACAATGTTATGAAAACGTTTATGAGTACAAAGATAGTACGTGTGAGTAGAAAATAGTGTGCAACTAAACTCATTAAAACTTATATGATTATATCATCATGAGCGAATTTATTAAGCCACATTCAAAAACATTTTCACTAATCAACATCAAACAAATTTCCCTGACATTATCAAAGTAAATTTACCACAAAAGATATACAAAATCCATCGGCCATTTCCGACGTAAAATTATGCGGTCACCTTGAACTTATTTCTCGGCAATCACCGCTAATTGAACTATATCCTCATCTTGAGGCAATTTATTATGTAAATAAATAGCAGATCTTTTTGATTGTGGGCCAGGGGCCGTCCCTAATTAAGGGCGGTTACACACGCGAAAATCCGGTAGCCGAAACTGACCACAAATCGCAAAATCCGAACGTCAATTCATGAGTGCCTAGCTTTAATTAAATGTTTGATTTCAACGTTTTAAGTTTGTATTTCTAGTTCGGTTGAAATATTAATCCTTAGTTAAATAAAAAGTTATTATTTTGATCCCTTCTTGGGATCATACTGTTTTTGTTGAGGCAATTATGATGGGAACGATTGAGGAAAACACTTCGTTTCTAAATGAGTAGTGGATGCGTGATTCGTTATATCCCCATTAAGGCATGTGTTAGTTTTGTTTGTCGTTAATGTAAATCTAAAATAAATAAATATAATATAAATTGCAGAGAATAGGTACAGCAGCTATTGCACCAATTCTATTTCACAAAACATTTATTCTACATTCCCCATATCACTTCACTATTACAAACGCGTTACGCTACGAAAAGTTCGAACCGCAACCCGAAAAAAAAACACAACAATCAAAAATTCGTCGAAATTTTTCATTCGGAGAACAAAAGCTGCGGTATCGGCACAAAACCCAATTCACCCCTATCGAACTAACAATTTCCCGTACAAATACGGTTCGTGGCCCAAAATCATAGGTAACCCTCGACATTCAAGTGTCAGCGTTCAGTCCTGATTAAGCCGACCGCACCGGCCCGGATTGTCGAGTTAATTGCACGGTAAAAACCGGTACGGTCGAACTACAATGGCTTCATTAGTGGATGCAGAACCGGATTTCAATTTGTACGGCACGCTAAAATCGGGAGTCATAATTGACAAATATGGAAGTTATCAGGGGACAATTTAATTGTGGTGATTGAGTTCGTTTTTGTGAATGAGTCTTTATTCGTTGAGTACTAAAGAACATTTTTCTTTGTTTTAAGTAAGTAGCTGGTTTAAGTTTTATTAACACTTTCTATGTTTATGGAATCGACTACCTCTTTTGTTGGTTGAGTGGACATAAGCGCGATTGTGGAGCAGATGTCGGTTTGGACATATTTGTTTTAAAGACGTTCGTTCGATTTTTAAAGATTCCCAATCTTTTCACATTCACATTTAGTTATGTAATAAATAACAATGAATCTAGAATTTTTAACCAATAAAAAGTGAGTAATGGAATAAAAATCGTGATTTAATATTCAATTTCAAACACCAAACTACGTATGTAGGTAATTCTTGCAATAAATGAAAAATTTGCGTAGCCGCGTAGCTGCTACGCATATTCGTAGCATTATCTCGTAGCACTAATTTGTAACACTAACTACCAGTTTCATGTAACGAAACATTTTGTGATGTTATAGCAAGGTGAATGAATACCAAAATTAATTAGCATCGGCCTGTTTCAAATGCCAAAGGAACATGGGCCTTTTGTACGTCAGATTACAGTTCCGAATATTGGGATTGGAAGCGAATAGGTAAAGGGAAGTTGATGACAGTGTATTGAATTTGTAACGTGATGATTTTGGTGTACGTTATGTATAGGTACAAAGGATACTGGTAATTAATATATAGAGATGTGATTTCAAAATATAGTGTTTGGAAGTATTTTCGAAACTGTCATTTGATCTCAGTGTTGATCATAAAAATGTCTGTCAAATTAATAATACATTTTTATAAGGAAACAAATCATCAAAGTTACTACTAAGCAATACAAAATGAGCGGCGCCCGTAAACGCGCAGAATCCAAACTCTAAGCAATACGGTCAATTTTTGAAAACCCTAAAAAAAAAATTAAGTTTTTTTCCGACGCAGGAATATGAACCCTTGTTCGACATTAGTGAGAAATTATTTTTTTACTTCTCAGACTAACATAACGGGACAAAAACATTATTCCCAGTTTTCAGGTTCAATGGTCAGCATTTCATCGAGAAATAAATTGTCAAGGGGGTAACAGACAAACTTTCGCATGCTATTAACAAACTGTTATACATTTTATTTGCTTTTCATTTACTTTCAAACACTCAAAGGACCGAACAACGCCTTTCTATAATCATTCGTATATTTGTTCAAAAATCTTTTTTAATGATATGTATTTTATATCTGTTGGTATATGTGCGTTGCGCGCATATAAAGGGTGTCCCAACAAGAACGCAAGATTTAAATTTTAAATAAAACGCAGATATTATTAAAAAAAACGTGAAAGCTTTATAATATCGTAAAGTAGAGAGGATGAGGTTATCTATGGAAAAAACATCGGGCAGATGGCTGCCGCTGGTTTGCTGAAACATACGCGATCTTTCAATGAAAAAAAGCGAGTTTTCAATGACTGTTTCATGCATAAATTTCATCTCGCTGCGGTAACAAAGATACAAACATTTCGGATTAATACAAGATAAGTTTTATTTTAAGGCTTTCGTCGTCGGCTTATCGCATAAACCATCGACTTTAAGAAACCCCAAAGAAAAAGTCTAATGGTGATAAATCAATAATCAGGCGGGCAATTCTGGTCTCCAAAGTGAAATAACACGACCGGGACAACTGATGCAGCAATTCAATTGTTTTTCTATGAATGTGGTGCATCTTGTTGAAACCACATACCCTCCAAATCCATTTCTTCAATTCGAGGTACGAAAAGACTGGTTATCATTTTACGATACCGAACACCATGATTGACTGTTTGCGCTTGACCTATTTTTAATCGTGTAGCGCTCCCTTTTTACTAACCTCGTACCTTATACTAACAAACAATAACACTTGTTCAAATGTCAAACAAGGATACTTCGAATGCCGCCAAATTTAAATCTTGCGTTCTTATTGGGACACCCGTTAGAAATATGCGCTGTAAAATAATATTATATTTTTTATTAATTTCCATGTTTTTTTTTTCCTTGTGGATGCAAGTGCTGATATTTTTTTGTATATCAAACATAACTTAGTTAAATGTGTTTCTTTACTAACATTTTTAACCGAGAATGCGGGCAAAGACGCTAGCAGAAGCTGGTATTAAATAAGTTTTAATTTTTAATTAAGAGAACGACAGAACTTCAACTGCCAAATATTAAAAAAACAGAACTTCAACTAGCCAAATCTTTATATATATAATTCTTCTGTAAGTGTGTAACTGAACTTCTTTTAAACGACTGGACTTTATGATGAAATTTTTTGTGTGTGTTCAAGGGGATCTAGAATGGTTTAGGTTCACAAACAATGTTTTTTTTTAATAATTTTTAATTTATTAGTAGTTGTTGATTTTGGAATGTTTTACATTGATCGGACAGACGGCGCTACCATCGCAGTGTCAAATATTAATGACGTTAGATATTGTCATAACATTTGTATAATAATAATATAATTTTCATCAAAATGGTCCAGAATGTTTTAGCTTACGAGTATTAAAAAAATTTTAAAATTTTCAAATTAAAGACGTGTTGACAGGACAACTCAGTCGGGTCCGCTAGTATTAAAAAAAGTTAGTGGTATATGTATTATAACTGTGTCATTCCAGACCATAATCTACCCCTATTCCAAATTTCATCTCGATTCCTTCAGCTGTTTTAACGAGAAGGAGTAACAAAGATACAAACATAAAAACATTCGGAATTATAATATTAGTAAGATAAGTTATATTTAGAATAAGCCTATTCCATGTCCAGTTTGCCAAAAATAAATCGAGATATCGTTCCCCCAGAGAGATAAAGCTCTCTGTTCGTAGCTTATATAATTTAAAGTATATTCAAGTAAATATTGAAGAATGCAAAGAAACTTATTTACGTGCGTACAAAATTAAGGCAATACATTATTCTATTAAGCAACATAACGTATGATAACAACAATCTTACGAAATAAAATATAAATATTCCACAGCAAAAAACTAGGTCATACATTTGAAGTCTGATTTAGTTTTCTTCACATAATAATAAGTGCTAGTCTAGAGTACTTTTTCGTCTGTGTCTAATAAAAGATGTCTAGGTACTCAGCACAAAAAATATGTGAGACAAAGTCTAGAAATCTAGATTTTGTAACTAAACTGTGATATATGAACGTCCTTCAGGGACTACTCTGTGAAAATCTGTGTACCCAATGTCAGAAGTAACTCGAGTATTTATTTAAGTTGAATTATTACTAAAAGTTTATATATTGTGTCATGTCTTACACGATGGATGGTGTTTATATTTAGGTTTATATTTTGTACGAATAAAATAAAAATAATATTATTAAAAACGCCTGAGTGGGTTGGTTAAGTAAAACTTCGCGAACTATTTGAATGAATTCAAATTGTCATAGAAACTCGTTACTTTATTTTGTGGAAAATAAATGTGGATATTAATGATCGTCAAAGACAAAACATTTTTCTTTTTATGAAAACGTGCCCCACACTTGAATTTTCTCCTATGTCGTGGGTGCTTTTACAAACATACACATCACACCCACACCCGAAACAACAATTATCTTTATCTATATTTACTCTAACTGTAATGACTAACTGCAAAATGAACGTTTAACTACAAACTGCCGAATTTTAATCAACAACATTAGAACAATATATAGATACTCGTAAAACCAAATCATAAATAAAATTCATAGAAATAAAATAAACAATTTCAAAATTTCATTTTCAAGAAATTTACGCGGTTCCATAAAAATACTCGTATTTCATTAAAATATTTATAATTCATAACAACTTTATTAATACAAATATTTGACTAAAAATGAATACAAGGGGCATTTCTCGTTAAAGTCAATATTTAATACAATAAATTATACAGTAGAGTTATTTTATTCGCGCATTTTAATAAAATTAAAAACCCTCTCTATAGTTCTATAATTAAATATTCGGAGAACTATGAAATCAAAATGTATATAATCGTTCTTTTATTTCAAAAATTAATTTCTGTGGAAATAATTGTGTGAATATTACACTGTATATGTATGATTCATAGTGACTTTGACTCCAGTGTATAGCATTAAGAAGTAAGTAAATATGTTATATGTCTATAATAACTTCGTAATACGTAGAATATCAATTATTTTCATTCATGTTACTATTCGAATAGTCTCAAAGTACTCTTTAAATTCCCCTAGAAGCCTTCAACTCAAATGTCAACTTCTTATAACTAGCAGTTTGACAATCGATCATTTAATCACTCATTCGGTTCCCTAGATAAATAGTATTTGAAGTAAACAGAAAATTCAACGTACAAGTTTAAAATATGTCATACAATGTTAATCACTCACTCGTTCGGCACCCAAGGCGATATGTCTGTCACAAAACCCTATTACTACTTAAAACTTTAGGCACATTTGAAATGAATCTTCTTATTAAGATCAAGCACTCTAAATACAACTTAATAGCACATCTAATATGCATCAAATTAATCTGCAAATTGCCCCTAATAAGCCACTAATTTATCCTACTCAACGATAGTCAAATTAAGACTGAAAATCTGTAGTAAATGTAGCAGCTCATTCGATTAAAATTTTCATAGGTTGGGAGCGATTTAACGAAATTTTACATGAAGAGTGGAGAAACTTCGTTGTAAATTAGGCGAAGTTGCTCGCTCTAGTCTATGGATATGAAATTAAATACTAACTTTTATACCGAGTAGGTAGCTTGTTTATCAGTATCTAGAACTTAAGCGCTGATTATGAATTTGGTTTCTATTAATTTATGAGTTTCAAGTTCGAGGCGGCTTTAAGGAGAGTGAGAGTAAAAGTTGTGTCGATATTCAATGTAAACTGTTGGAAATGTTATTTGTATTTTGTAAGATATCAACCACTAGGAATGAGATAGGCATCCTGAGGTGCCAGGAGGTACCAATGGTATCAAAAGCATTTATCTTTTTGTCGAAGATTGTGAATAGTGCACAGATGAAAATTAAGTATTTGGGGAATATTATCGTATTAATAATGTATTTTGACATCATTATTATGTTAAATATTATACTTAACTATGCATTCTTATTACTAATGCTTTATTACTACTTAAGTACTTACCCAAGTTTAAGAACATGGTTTTAACATGCAATACTAAGAATACCTTCTTCTATTTACTGTTTCGATTCGTGGAACGTTACGCCATTGAAATATTAAATGCAAAACAGTGGGCGGTCCCATTTAAATGTAACACGCATTTGCATAAAATAATTATTATTAGAATACATTAATGATTTATTTTCTTGGAAAAAATTAGCTAGTTTCAGGCGAAATATTTATCAATGAGTAAATATAAAATATGGTTCATTTTTTCGCTCATTTAAATGAAAAGTAATTAGTATATTTTCTCACAAAATTTCAGGTTTACTAATTGAGAAAGCGTATTTTCTCTTAAACTTATTTTTTTTTCAATTATATGTTCAATTAGGCACAACGTTTGGAGTTCGGTAAACCAAACTTCAAATTACGTTAGGAAATACACCTGGAACCTATGTCGAGCAACCAATCGTTAAGTAAAAGAGACACAACTGAGAAATAATAATACTTTAATTTGAATTAAGCAATGACTTATTCCAAGTAAGACCATTCATAAATATTAATCTCCCAAAAAGACTCGCATTAACACCAATAAATAATTCAAACGTCCATCCGAAAATAATCAATTAAAATAATTAATAGTCATCGCGATTACTTATTATCCAATTTTAATAACGTATGTGGTTGGATCCCCTACTATATGTTTTAATTAACTCGATAGCTGAACGTTTAATTATAATAAATGTGAATTTTTATAGCGATAAGTCTGTGGTGAGGGTTCGGGAATGTATGATTGTCTGTGAATCACATTTAATAACGACAAGGCAAGTACCAATGTGACCCGGAGCCTCGGACTACCGGATTTACCGGGGCTCCGGCTCAAAAAGCTGGAGTAGGAACGAGGTGATTTTAGTCTATAAGAGTCTGACACTATCTCTCGCCTCGCCCAAGGCGGGAGAAGTCATTGGATGATTATCCTCCTTTAAAAAAGGACTACCATTGTGACATTTTCCAAGTTTTTCCATGTTATATGTACTTTCAAAGATTATTTAAACATCACTGACAAACGGTGAAGGAAAACATCATGAGGAAAACTGGGCTTATAATTTCTAATTATAAGTTTGAAATCGCATTGAACAAATGTGGTGAATAATGCTTAAACCTTCTCCGTGCTAAAAGAGGCTTTTGTCAACAGTGGCTACTTATACTGTTGATGTGTCATCATACATCACATCTGATTTGTAATACATAATATGAATGAATTCGAATTATGCTAGTAGCTGTATAATATTACCAAATTACACAAAACAAAGTAGATATATTATAAATACATTAATTTCTGGTATAGGTACCCATTGATGGGGAAACGAACATTTCAACAGCTAACATAAAGTAAATTTCCTCATAGCAACGTCGACTTTAAAACTTTTATTGACCCTTGAGAAAAGTTGAGTATTTTGTTACCATCCAATATTTGAATAAAAATGTCATTAAAATTTCAATTTGTCTGGCTTCTATACGTTAAGGGACATTAGGACAGGGGTACGAATTAAGAAAAGAGATTTTTCTCCCACATAGAGTATAATATTTTTAAACATTAACACTCCGTAACGAGTACCACAGTACAACTTCTTTAAAGGCCTAATTTTTCAACAAGAGGCAAGATAAGTTTTATCGGATCTAATGTCAATTTTATTCTAAAGTTAAGAATTATCGGTAGATTGAAAAATCAGACATAAGAGGTGTAGCGTTTTGTACAAGTTAAATTACGAGTCCTAAATGTAATAAGAGGCAGTGTTAGTAATAATATAATATTATTATTTCACCTTGTCATATATACCTATGCCTATGATGCAATCTAAAGTTCCTACCAGCGAATATGGTCTAAAAAACTTTTGTTAAGTAAAGGGAACCACCTTCAATTTTCTTTCCATTTCACCCCTTAAACCTTCTACTAAATTATAAAATACTGTGCTGAAAACAGACTCAAGATCGGTTCAGCCAAACGCGAGTTAATCGCGCACATACATACGTACAGGTCAAACTGAGAACCTATTTTTTTGTAGTCGCTTAAAAATGATATAATTATTTTTCTTCAACCCAATTATGGCTATCATATTTATTCACACAATAATAGCAAGAGTATCAATGAATAAAAAAATACAGTCAGTAATACCAAAAGTGTAGTATGAAGTAATTTGGCACGAGCGCGAGATCAACACGCCAATGTTTGGTCAGCGTTCGTTATTGAAGTTTACGCAGTAATGAAAATTACTTTCAGTAAACGATTTTATTCATTATTTTTTATTTTACTTAAGAATGTGATTTAAATAAACATTCGATGGTTATTTTTAATAGTATCTTTTAACGGTGAATTGTGAAGTTTTTTTTTATGGTATAAACGAGTAGACGGATAACCTAATATAATCAGCAATTGCCGCCGCCCATGGATACCCGAAACACCAGAGGCGTTACAAGTGCCTCCAGTAACCTCACTCATATAACGAAACACAACGCAAGCATTGTTGTTGGACATTGTAGAAACCGAAAAATACAGGAATCGATTTCGCCCTGGCCCAGCAGTCGCACTTGCAACCACAAGACCAACGAGGCAGTCTAACAACGCAACATAAAACTAGTTTCTTATAATATTGTAATTCAAGTACACCTCTACCTTGTAACTTATTATTAACGAATGCAAACATACAACTTAAACTGCTTCTTTTTTAAAAAGCCAATAAATTTAAAATAGCGTAGGTATATCAGAAATCTATCAGAATGTAACATTCATGAAGCCAAGTGATTTATTTATTCACTATCGTATCGTACGACCTCTGCGTTTATTTTAAAATTCAATTTTGTCCTGTTTGTACCTATCTAAAGATACGTCATACAACTTACAGGTAGGTTACATAATGAATAAAAAAATACAACCTTTTCAAGCAAACTCTGGTCTCGGTGTCATGTGTATGTGAACTAGTATGATTGTAAACGCGCCGACGACACTAAAGGCAATCTGAGTGTGGGGCAATTTTTTTTTTAAACAAAAAAACAAAACTGTTCGATTAAATCTCTACTAGTTTCAAGTCACATGGGGACTCACATTCATGAGTTATGCCTCAATAATGTTATTATACCAAAACGTTTTGTTCATTCATGAATTCATCTCTGATCTTTGACCTTTAGAAAGGAATGTACTAGGCGAAATATAAAATCTGGATGGAATTGGGTGGAAGAGAAATTATTTTCCAAATGACTCACGACATATACGTACCTACATGTTCAACATGTATGTTATGTTGTAATTATATTATGTTAATCTAAGACTCTATTCCATTGTGACTAGAAATTGCCTGAAAAGAAAATATATTTCTTTGTATTAATTTTTCACTGATATGAATACTTAATACTTAGACCTAGCTTTTTACAAGAAACACTATTAAATTCTCGATACGTGATCAGTAAATGAAACAAAATAACAAATTCAATAACAAAATCTTGAATATCGACTTTCGTAATTCATTTTAGTTTTCAATGTAATTACGAAACTGATAAGTTTGATTGATTGCTATTGTTTCTTTGTGTTTTTGAAATATTTTATTACACCATTTGTTTTTAGTTATAATCATTAGTAGGTATATGTTTGTTGCAGCCAGACTTACAATGAAAAAATGTATTAAGAAAAAAAATACGTAAAAATATTAGGTGCACACATATGCTGTTGAATAGGTTTACTATCTTAACTGGTATTTACGTTGGCCTCAATACTGACAAAAATATTTAATATGGTGTTTATATAAAATAATCACACATCATATTCATCAGTCAACAGTTTTCATTCTGCGATTAATGTAATCACCAAAAATCAGACTTTCAACACTTTGACCCATTGAACCTTAACCTTTCGTATGTATATAAGACAACAATAGAAAACATATTGTGTCTCGTGTGGATCCGCATTCCGGCACACGAAGGGTTAATACTTACATCTTCAAACCAATCACTTCACTAGTGACTGGCACTACAATCTAAGAATTTTATCTTTAAATAAACTATTTTTATTTAAGAGAGAGGCCGGCACAAAAGCAAATTGATCACCTGTTCTTGTGCACCTGATTCATCAGTATGAATCACCTGATGGTAAGAAATCAGTACCGCCTCTTGACACACGCAACACCTAAGGCGTTACCAATGCCTTACCAACATTTTGTGTTAGAGGATCTTCGATCAAAATGTCACATAAAAGGCTTAAACAAAAGCTAACACCAAATCAATGAGTTTTTAATGATAATGTAAAGTGTTAGTAGTAATTTAATTATGAAAGAACACGCGAGCCAGTGCCGGAGTATATTATAAACAATATTTTGTCACACCTCTACACATACCCTACCTGAGATCATACTTCAGATAGTAACGTTGTATATGGTGGGTTGAGAAGGTTCACTTTGAAAAGTTACGTTAAAATGCTTATCGACGACGAGAGAAAAGACATAGGCACTCTTTTAGTGTTTTTTTTCTTTTTCTTCTCAGATAAACTATATGTGATTATGTTTAAAGTTTTATAGATATGATATGGTAAACATAAGCATAACTTTCATAGGTAAAATTGCGTTAAAATAATGACTTGAAACTGCGAACAGTCTACGGGTAATCATCAAGCATCAAAGCAAAGCATCTTTTTGACGGCCTTGATTTATTGCAATCATCAAAGTATGAGGATAGGCAAACTTCTCCTTACACCGTAGGCATTTTAATCTTTCACTCAGCATTTCTACGATTTTACACATATAATATCAATAAAATAATAGACAAGATTAAAACAAAAGCCCAATTATTTAGTACAAATTTACTATTTACACTTTACTACGTAATAAAACCTGGAAATCAAAGTTAAACTACTGTCTTTTCCACATGTTGCCGACAGACAGGTGTGTCGTAATAATATATGAGCTGAGTCGAGGTCAACCCTGCACTATATCAAATCTTTTGTGAAGAATTGCGTGCGGGGTAAACTGGGTTCAGTACATAAATAATAATTAGTGCCCTCACTGGCTTAGCCGTAATATGATTTAGCTGGAGAAAGAAGCCAATATTGATATTGTTTTTATATTATTATATTAATATTCTCGAGGCTGTAGACATGAGAGTGTTTGATATGACTTTTTGTCTCTTATTTTATTAGGTTTATGTAAGATTTCATTGTGTTATTGTGTGAAAAGATCGCAGTAGTAAAGTTATTCTCTCTAGCATATCGAACACTATTAATTCAAGTGTTCATAGTAAAATATCACTTTGGCCATTTCATAATATTATAATCATAAAGCGACTAGATTGCCAATATATTAATGAAGGGTATGCATGAAAAGACTGATGACTGTCGATGAAGCGAAAGAGGTATGTAAGATTCATAACAATTGGCGTTCTATTGTCTCTGCTTACCCCCATGGGAGACAGGCGTGAAGTTATGTATGGATGGAAATCTAAATAAATCTACGACTGTTTATCTCTTCTAAAATCCACTTCGAGGAATCTTTTACTAATTCGTTATGTCAAAACGATTTACGTCAATAATATAAAATTTTAAGACTATAAAACAATGTCTTTCTTTTTTATCTGTTAATAGAAATCTGAAAGAAAAACGTGGGTGTAAGACACCCACGGTTTCTTACAATATCTATAAACAACAGCGTACTTCAATTTTATTTAAACTATACCAAAGACATAGCAAAGGTTTTGAAATCAAATCCCGAATGGAATAATGGATTTTCTGAGAAATATACTGATCACTCAATGGAGCGAAGAAAATAGCTAGGTACAATGGAAATGCTTAGATTTCTTACGTATACGTGGGTGGATGTTTTTGTATAAAACTGAATGTACTACCTTTTTCAGTATTTATGTTCATAGAAAGGATAAAAATCGAGACTTTTTCCAAATATTCAAAGTCAAAGCATTTATATCAATTAATCCTAAATTAGGCACTTTTGAAACGTCAAATTGAATTGTCCGTCAGTCTGTCTGTCAGTGAAGCTAGGTGTATCATATTTCGAGAACAAATCCAGATTCCTTGATATTTACTGATAATTTGTCGCCAAACATACTAAATTAACTTACTAAAAATATGATTAAGATTAAGATTATGATAAGAATAATGATTTATTCACATTAATATTCTGAAAAAAAAACTTTACATTAGTTAAAGTAGTTTCGTATCACAGAGGGACTCTTTGTCATGAGCAGCGTGTGCGCACGAGGCGACGTAGCGTAGCCTATTTATTTCAGCCTTCTTGATAATTTCAATAGGTATCCATTAGCGACTATTTGCCAGGACACTGAACGGCATCCGACTTTAATGGGAGAAAGATCTGCCAACAAAAAATAACTACAAATGTTTTACCTTACTTTTTTTTTTTTTTTTTTTTGAGGGGGGAAAATCATCCAATGACTTTTCTCGCCTTGGGCGAGGCGAGAGGGAGTGTCAGACTCTTACTGACTAAAAACCACCCCGTTCCTTCTCCTGCTTTTCGAGCCGGAGCCCCGGTAAACCCGCTAGGTAGTCCGCAGCTCCGGATCGTAGGCAAATTTAACGATACCCACAAATATAAGTTAAATATTTAATTTTCTAACTTACTCCTAGGTAGATTTCTCTCCCTTCTGTTTGTTTACATTGCTTACAATCTAGAAGTTACCTTTATAGATCTTATACTGGAATGTTGGTAACAATATTTACATTCTGTCGAACTTTATTAAGACCATGAACTCTTTCCTTTGTTAGAAAGTTCAATGACATTATTTATACAACGGCTCAGTGAATAGCCCGTGTAACCTCAGATTGATTACCGCTTGTCACATTATTTTTTAAGAAACTGTATTATATTTCCTCAGACTTAAAGACATAGTGTGTTTTATTATAA